>NC_141600.1:22450293-22751960 GCF_047967505.1 Dipteris shenzhenensis
TTTATACCAGCCTTTTTCCTTTGTTTGCATCAAAACCGCCCAAACAGCTACATCTGATGCATCTACGAACACATGAAATTCAAGCATCCAATCTGGTGCAATTACTAACATTTTCTTCAGAATTTGGAAAGATTTTTCTTGTTCCTTGGTCCATTTGTATAGCACATCCTTCTTTGTTAAATAGGACAATGGTTGACAAACGTGAGCCAAATACTGAAGAAACCAGTTATGCCATTTAATCTGTCCCACAAATCTCATCAACTCTTTGATATTGCCCAGAGATTTAGCATTCTTAATGAACTAAAATTTTCTAGGATCAATGGCCATACCATCCTTTGAAATTATATGACCAAGTAACACTCCTTGATTTACCCCAAATGCACATTTTGGTGGATTTAAGCTCAACCAAAATGCTCGACATTTATCAAAACAGAGTCTGAGATATTCCAGATGCTTATTTTTGCTACCCAAAACATTGAAAGCATCTAGGAAAACTCTCATAAAAGAAGATAGATAAGGAGAAAACACCTTCTTGATCCATGCTTGAAAAGTCGGTGGAGCATTCTTCAATCCAAATCCCATGACATGGCTTGGAACACTCCCCATTCAATGACAAAAGTGGTTTTATCCTTATCATCCAAGGCCATCTGAATCAGATTATAGCCACTAAACCCATCCAGAAAACTATAAACCTCATGACCATCCATTGCATCAATTAGAGTGTCACAAAAAGGAAATGGAAAAGGATTCATTACTGTATCTACATTGAGTTTCCAGTAATCTACATAGATCCAGAGCTTACCACTCTTCTTAGGCATACCACAATTGGAGATAACCATGTTACCTTTTCAATCGGATAAATAAAGCCGACTTGTAGGAGTTTATCAATATCTTGCTTTACCAATTTGGCATAATTGTGATTCACCATGTATCTTTGATGAACTACTAGAACAACATCCTTCTTCAAGTTGATCCGGTGGACATAGAGATCTGGATCTACTGCTTTCATATCCTTATAATCCCATGCAAAGCTATCTTTAAATTTAGTCAAAAGCTCAACTAGATGCATCTTTAATACTCCATCCGCATTAAGACTAATTCTCACCATTTTTGGGTTATCTTCAGAGCCCAAATTACAATCTTGTAACTCGTCTTCTTGGACTCTGGACATCTTCTGCATCTAGTGCTCAAACTGTAACTCCATCCCCACTTAATGAGATCATCATTTTCTTCCTGTGAAACCTTCTCCGTGGATTTTACAACGATGATTGTTCCATATCCAGCCATAGACTCAAATCTTCAACCCTCTTTGTATCCAATGAATTCTCCACAGAAGCGGTTCTTGCTACATTCAAAACCATAATTTTTGTCCATGAGACAGTACTGCTGTATAATCTGATCGACATTCACTTCAAATATTGGGACCACATAGGGATTTCCTTCTAAAAATGATTCCTCCTCCTCATTATCCAACTCAAATACCATATGGATACCTTGAGCGAACACAAATGTCTCTTCGATTTTCTTAGTACCACTCTTGGGATCTCATTTCCACCCAAACTTTCTTTTTCCGACTCTTTATAGTGATCTTAGATGCACCCCAATCCTGCTTCACTTTGGTAATGTTCAACCAAGGGCATCCTAACAACATTGGGTAGGGGATCTCTCCTTCCTCCATTTCCAAAACAACGAAATTAATCCGGAAATACAATCCTTGAACTGAAATTTGTTGGTTACAGATTATACTAATTGGCTGAATTCTTTGTTGATCTGGCATTTTGACCTGGAAAGGAGCCGGATCCAAATTAGTATGTCCCATTTTTTTTATACATGAAATGAGGTAAAACATTAACTCCTTAACCTCCATCAATGAGAACCCCATGTATTTCCTTTTCTTGGAACACCAAAGACAGATTGGGAACTTTGTAATCAACATCCTACCGGTAACATTGCGTCCGCCTAGTTTATTTCTGGTTCTTCCTTCTCTTTTATTTCTTTTCCCAAGAACAGATGCTTGAGGATCGTCTTCCAAAAATCTAGAACCATTGCTAACAATTGGTCAAATTTCAAATGAACTTGTGCATTCCCGAGGGAACTTGTGCATTCCTGAGGGCTTGAAACATTTCCGCTAAAAAGTTATCCTATTCCTCGGGTTTTCCTTTGTTAGATTTCTTCCCTTCGTTGTACTCCATCCGAGACTGTAGCGATATGATTTTCGGCTCCTGTTCCAGAATACAGATTTTCTGGAGCTTTTGGATTTCCTTCAGCACATTGCTCCGAACTTATTCCTGCTCTTCCCAACTCAATTTTTTGCTTTGGGTTTATCTTTCTCAACTTCTTCCCGGTTTTGGAAACCGGATCGGGTTACAGTAACACATCTACTTTTCTTGTTTGAGAGCTTTCATTTTGAAAACTTGAACAATCACAGTCCTCATATGAATCTTCACTCACCGAAATCATATTCCTCAATTTTTGATATGGTTACCGTATTTGCCTGGGGCGATGGATCCTATTGCGATGTTCTCGAACTTTGGGTATTATTATACTAGATGGTATTCCTCTTTCTTATCGGTGTTTACACCAGAGCGGGTAATCCGGGCCTTGCTAGAGTTCTCCCCCACAATAATTACACGATGGTTGCCTTGGATTTTGAAATTCATTATGTAACCTATTTGGATTCCACGGATTGTCGGGTTAACGATTCCACGAATTACCGGGTTGATGCCTTGGTCCCCGGTTCTAAGCTAGTTCTACTGCGTTGGCTCCAATTGCCGATGTTCGTGGTCCAAGAGGTTGCGGATTTGTGTGGTTCTTTGGATTGCTCCATTGTATATGTTTTGCCACAAATGCCACAGACATGTATCACACTGGCATCATCGGTAACGAAACTGCATCAATTTTTTATCAAGCACTCAAATTCTGTACTCTTCTTTTTTTATTTGGACTTACCTTTGCCCTTCTTACTTCTTGATTCTGATTTCTTCTTTTTTTTGTCGTTTCTTCTGGTCTTTACTGCTCTCAGTTCTGGAATCATAGTGTGAAGAATCTCTAGAGCTAGATTCCTCCTCAAAATTTGAATTTGCTTCACTTGAGCAATCATCTTTTTTAGACTTCTTTTTATCCAAACCGCATCTTCGTTCATCTCTTTTTGTTGAATCAATCAAGGTCGTAAATCCTGCTGCTTTTGCCGGTAAGTCCATTCCATTGATTGCATTCCGGATAGACTTTCGCATCTATCATACCCACCTTCATGCGTATGAGGTTGCTGATAATCGATTTTGAGTTGATCCATGGGAGAGCTTTAGGCCTTGGATATATTGGTTGGTTAAGTGGTACTGAGTAGGTGTCTATCCATTGGGAGATGTACTCGGGTGAATTGCCTTAGCTACTCTATATTCACCTCTTTCGATGTTCAATGGCATCTATCTATAAGGAAAGTAGCCAATTGGAAATTGGTTGAACCATCTCTGTGCACTTTTTATAAATGTACACGGGAAATAGTCCAGTATTCTTCATCTATTGTGGCACTGTTTATATGATACATGAGCAAGATACTTTGAAGATGAATGTACAAGTTTTCCTGTCCCGCTCCCCTGGATCTTCCACCATCATCTATTGTTTATATGATACACCAGCAAGATACTTTGAAGATGACTGTATGACTTTTCCTATCCTGCTCCCCTGGATCTTCCACTCGGTCATCTCCATAAACTGGGTATGCATGACATCCATTTAGAAGAACAGGGTCTCAACGGTGTATAAAGCGTGATCGACCATACAAAGCATATCGGATGGAAAAGATACTTTGCATGCACCACAAAGTAGGTGGTATTGATGGCCGTGCAAAGTGGCACACCCATCCAAAAAGTACTTGTTTGAATAACACACCTAGGAGCGTGTTAAGAGGCCCACTAGTAGTACATATCCCATTGGACGCACGCTTGCATCATTTGTGTGATGGGTCTCGCTACAACTATTGCTATTGCTCTATTGCAGAATTTCTTTTCAGAGTAGGTGTAGAAGATATCCTACATTAGAGCTGTGCTATGCTAACATGTACTACTCTTTTTCATCTTTGAGCTCATTGTTGAGGAATGGCCATGTAATCTTGAGTTGAATGGCTTTGTTAGCAACTAGTCATTTTTTTTGTCGCCATGGAGACAGTCTGCATATCTACCGTTGCTCTTTACACTTTAAAGACTTGGAAGGAAAATGGTAGATCCCTATGATATCTATTGGAGCATTATGAGAATGCCTCTTCTAGGCATCAATGGAATCCCCCACCAGGGCTGAAGTTTGAGATCAAGCCATTTTATTGTTTTAAAAATGGTATTGCATCTACATAGCATATTGCCAAGTGACATTAGCTATTTGATGTAAGACAACTGGCATAGTGTTACTAAATATTCAAAATAGGTTTCAATTTCTGTCAGTGAAGCTCCAAACTACTCTACCAAGCATAATAATTGCACAAAATAGGATGCTAGGTGCTCCATTATCAGAGGTCACATCTTTTTTAGATATTCGCAAATTTTACGCCTTTTGCTGTGCAAAGTCTTCCATATGATATCCTAAAAAAATGACAAGTTGAATGCCTGAGTTGCGCAATCATAAGCCTTAATGTCCTATATTGGGTCAAAATTGGTGACCATAAATGCTTTTCAAAACCAAGTAGAATGCACTGGCCGATCAAACCATTCATTATATGGTGTAAACACAGGCCTAGGGCAAGTGCCTTCTACAAGATCTTGTATACTTTTGATAGATAACTATAGTTACATTGAGCCAACTAGTTTGTCTATATCCTAAGTACCTTGTACACCACCAACCTAGTATTATGTGTTTCCAAGCTCAAGGGTTGCACTATTAAGAAACCCTATGTATCACGTGAATTCAAAGGATATTAAAAAAACCCCTCAACTAAAATTTCTCCCACAATAAAAACACTCCTCTTTACTTATGAACTAAGTGAATTCTTTAAAAAATTGAATTAAAGAACCCTTCCTGTTATTGTAAATATGTTAAAATTTAAAAAAAAAGGATTAAAATACCCCTCCTTTTGAATGCACGTGGTACACTAAAACTTTTTAGGTGAACCCCTTGAGTTTCCAAGACACTAGGATGCTTTGAGGGCTAGTCCAAGTTCTAAACTAGCACTTGAATTTGTTCAAGTGTGGTGACCAATGCCTCGTTCTCCCTCCTACATTGCAACAAATTGGTATGAATATTGCTAAGGGACTTTAGTCTTTCTTCTTGATGAAACATTGATTTGTGCTAATAGGCTATGATTCCCTGACAAATTTTGAGTGCTCCCATGGATTTGTTGTATTGGTGGAGCATAAATCCATGGTCTAGTTGGAGCTAGTCATGAATAGCTTATAGATGTGCGATCTTTCCTTTTCATTGTTCTACAAAAGCTGCATAGCTTGCACATGGGTGATCTTCTCATAGCTTGTAGATGGGTGATCTTCTCATATGTTTCCTTTTCATTGTCCTCCAAAAGTCCATGATCTCGTCAGACTAAGCCTTAACCACCCTAGCATATCTTGCATGCTCTTTGTGCTTATAGATTGTTCTTGTGGGGGATCCATGTGGTTGCAATTTGTTGGTTTGTTCAAGCTGCCTCAAGTCCCAACTCTCTGAGCTATTGCCCATTGGAAGTGATTATTTCCTTTTTATCTATGTCTTTAAAGTCAAGTAGAGGGTTAATACCATCAATTAGGATCACATAACATGGAGGGGTAAAGTGAACACTTATTTCATTAATTTTGGATTTTTTCTCTTGTTTTGGATGAAGCCCCAAAATCCTTCCCAAATGAAAAGGTTACTTTGTGAAAATATCCTTCCTAAATCAAGAGTTGACTTTGTGATAAATATCCTTCTCAAAATCAAAAGTTCACTTTGTGGCACTCATATTCACATAATAATCTTATTTTTTCAATCTATACTTTTGCACTAACATGCAAGAATTTTGTTTGAAAGAATCATATTTTAGAAATTCTAGTTATTCCTAAGTTATTATTAATTTAATTAATTTAACATTTTTCCTTAAGGTGATAAATTATAAATCCATGAAACATGACTTAAATATTTAATCACTCGCAATATGCACAAATTTAAAACTTCTTAATAGGAAAAAGACATGCCATAAGATCCAAGTTTTGTATTATGGAAATTATAGCTATCATATGTTTACAAAATTGTTGCTCTCAAAGAGCCTTCGGTGCCATCTGCATTGACTCCCCATTGTCTTATTGCTTATCGCTTGCCATCTTCATTGACTCCCCATTGTCTTATCACTTGTCGCTTGCTAGGTGCCATCTACATTAACTCCCTGTTGTCTTGCCAAGCCTTGTCCCTTGGGTGACATCTGCATTGAATCCCATTTGACAGAGGAGGTGATGACTCGGTATTACACCTAGTCTATACAATAATTGGTTTGCTTCTTTCCTAGTACCCAATCCTTCAATGGACTGCAAAGCTTTTATCATGGAAATTCTTCATTTGCACTGTCTCCTTCTACTTCCTCCATGGCAAGTTTCCTTAAAAATTCATGTATATGCAAAATACATTGTTGTGGTATCTTTATCTTTTCTTCCACCTCATATCCCATGCACTTCTTTGATTTCTTTGCCCTTGAATGCCAAGACACACTGTCTCTGTTGCAACTTGTGAGACCAGTTCATCATTTGGGACCCAATCCTTCGTTATACAATTAGTATACAATGTGTTGTTATCCATTTTCTCCTTCCTACCCTTTGGCTCATACCATACCATTGTAAATGTTGTATCTCTCCCTTGATCATCTCTTTGCACGTCAACTACTTTTGCAAACTAAAACTTCACATTCTCATATTCATCATCCGATGGCCGAACCATAACAAAATAATCGACCTCTATATCTACTTGTGGCATGAACTCTCTCTTCTTTGGTCCACAATATGGATGTGGGAGTACTGATACACATTCATTTTCAAAGACTGTGGGTACAAATCGTTATGAACATTAGGCCAAAATAAATTGCATTCTTCCTCAACATCCTTTGAGCCTCGCATTCTCTCAAGGTCCTTTATTAAATTGTGTGTTGTTAATTATAGTGGTAGTGCGTTCTCTCCAAGTAGGCTTCGAATCAGGATATCTCCGCAGGATTTTCTTTGCATGTAATAAATGCTTTTAATCCTTATATTTCACACTTATACCTCTCATTGAATTCTTGTATAGGAACCCACGTTGGATACATTTCCTTGCTCGAAATTGAAGTTAAGAGATTATAAGGTTCTTCAGGTTCCCATTTTGTATCATGAGAATACTCTTGCAATTGCATTACTAGTTTTTCATCCTTTGAAAAAAACAAAAGTGGTGATATCCTCATGTGTATGCGCAACATAAAAAAATCCACATTCAACCTCATTGGAGATTCGATGAGGAGTTAACTAGCATTGAGAAGAATGCTAACATGAGTACATTCTTATTTTCTCGTGAGCAATTATCAGCTTATATTCTCAAAGTCGGTAGTAGGCGACCTTTTTCTGCATGTACATTGCGAATTGCCTTCATAATCAATGTTACAGCTTGATTGCTATCATGTAGATGCAAGGAATCAATCCATATATCTGCAAAAAACTTAATTCCATGCACCAGCACTCCATATAAATGTCTTTAGAAAGTGCTTTCCTTGTAACTTAGGTGGAGTGGCAACAAAACAAGGCAATGTTGTCGTATTCTGATCCATGCCATCTACAACAAGGCACATGTAGTCATCGAGATGCAAAATCGCTTGCTCCTTCCAAAATGCATATTTTTCTCTAGAATGTCGAATAAGGTGATCATGATGAGATTTGTAGTTTTTTTAAATAATTCCCTTTTATTCGGACATGTTGCACTCTCAATCACCCGCTTTAAATCATCACAGACATTGCACTTTGACATTTTCTACCTCTTTGGGATTTTAACATATCCAAAGTTCTTCTTCCAAAGAGTATACAAAGTATGAGAAGAAGCCATGGCATCCCCTCTTTACCTTTTCTTTAATGCAATAGAGTCAAATACTTTGAGTTTTGTTAAGCCCACTGGAAGGTGCATTTTAGTGATCACATCACCGTTAGGGAGTTTGGTAGATATATGGGGTTTGAGATAAAGCATTTTCCTATATGAAATCTTGCAAAATTGCTCCTTCCTTGACAGTTGAGATTCTTGATTTAAACCTTCCTTTGTTACAGTGAATGCTAAATTTTTTGCCACCCTTTGCCTTACTAACTAAATCCCAATATGTACCATGGGATAATTCAGCAATATTGTGATATTCCTTATTGCAAATCTTTTGTCCATTTACAAGAGGTTTGACCTTTTGTCTTGAACTTAACCTTTTATTGCCATTTTGAAGAAAGTAAGAGAGACTTGTGAGAAGGCATTCATTTCTTTCGCTTCCTCTTCTTTGCCACACGTGTCCTCTATATTCCTTGATGTTTGCAAGATCAATGAAGCACATACATCTTTGCTTGCAACATAGATATCCCAATGTATTTAACATATTCTCCTCTTTCATTACACTCTTTCTCTTTGGTTGCTTTTGCGGATCTGCCTGGATTCACTTTCTCTTCATGCATTTGTATGACTGTTTTCATTGATGTTATCTGTATTTATGCAATTTCGCTCCTCACGTTTGTTTGTCACCTTGCATCCTTTGGTCGTTGCATCCTTGGCCATATCACAATCAATGTTAAATACTGAATAATCCTCTATTAATCTCATCCTCGCTTTTAACATAATCTTAGGGCCATTCAATGCATTAAATATTCTACGAGAGTATTGAGAATCTTGAAACTGATCTTCCACTCTTGAGACAGCATCGCTCATGGGGACATCTTGCATGGCTTTCACAAATCCACAAGTTTGATCGACACCAGGTTTGTTTGTATGCATGAACTCATCCACACCTGACAAGACATCACTATTAAAACCTTTGCCCTTCTCACTATGGAAGAATTCATCCACTGTAGATAAGTCATCGGTTCTAAAATCTTTTTGTTTCTCGGAACCAATGAACTCATCCACTCCAGATAAGATGCCACATCTATAATTGACTACATTAAAATCATCCACATTTAAAGTGATAGAGCTTGGCACATGGGCAAGCTTTTTAGGTCCTTTGATATTGTAGTATACTTTATCTTTATCATTGAAAACCACGTGCCTCTTTCTCATGTTTAAAAATTGCATGCTCCATCTCATATTTTTGCCTACCTCATAGAAGAGATCACATAAGGATTTTTTGTTATCAACCATACCATCATCAATGACTTTTAGAATCCTCATCTGTGGAAATGACCACTACTCCACTTCTTCAGATCCCAATACTTCACCTTTTGCTACATTCTTATTTGCAAATGACCTCATTTGTAAAATATCCCCCAGCACCTTGTATTCTTGATGATGTCTGTTGCATAAGTCTCATCTCTATCCCATGCTAAAAATGATTTATTGCATGTATTGTAGGGCATAACATCTCCAAGTGTTTCCATATCTTCACATTTATACTTTAGCTCAACATGTGTGCTAAGAATCTTTGATATAGTAACTGCGACCTTATCTTTGCCAAGTCTTAGAAAGTGGCAAACTGAATGGGGATCACTATCATGGATTGTAGCAAATGCAACAAGCTTGCTTGCAAAGGGCTCTCACAAAGGAGATTGCTATATATTTTGTTGTAGGGATGGATGTGATTTTGTGTAGCAAACAACCATTACATAAATATTAGTCTCTTTTTAATAATCTACTTATTGATTATAATTTTAAATGAGTAATTTATTTGTTGGGGGGAGGGGGGAGTGGTGTACGATGGCAAAGGAGGGACGAGGGAGGGCTTTAATTAAATAAAATATTTAGGGATAAAGGGGTGAAGGTGGGCTTCAATTAAATAACAGGGGGGGGCAGCAGTATATCATGGCAAGACATTTATTAGGGATAAAGGAGGGAGGGGGAGGGATTCAATTAAAATAAAGGGGAGAGTGGTATAAATGCTTAGGGATAAAGGAGGGAGGGGAGAGGTCCTCAAATAAAAAACCATAAAAAACCCGGCTCTTAGGTGTGATATTCGGATAAGTACTTATCGGATGGGTGCACCACTTCACACGGGCCTTAATCCCACCTACCTTGATGCACATGCAAAATATCAGTATAACAACGAGCCTTCCTAGTGTTCAATCGACTCTGTTTAACAGGTTAAGATAACCAATCGAGATCACTTTATCATCCCTTTGGAAGAAACCCAAACGATTCGATGGGTTGTACATCAACAAGCTAGACCTGTAGAAGATTCTTCATACCTACAACTACATCACCAAGCTTTTGCCCATCAAATCTGCATTGGACTACAATATAAAAGCACCATAAGTGTGGGGAGGATATGATTTTTAATCTCCATAGTCACGCTTGCAAACACTCGTGCATGATGGGCATAGCTAAGCACATTTCAGTAGCCTGGGCAAGCATGCCCGAATTCAAGAAAAAGTATATCAAGCCAACATTCTTAGACGTATCCATATCACATCTGTTCAAACTAATGTAAAGAGAAGAAGGACTTTTCTAATTACCGATCAGCACTAATGCCTAACAATAAAGAGGTAAGCCGGTTCACCATAAGCCAACCCAGCAAATGTTTTTGCTTGGTTGGGTCTCATAGCATAACTACATCAGATGACCACTCCACGATATTCGACGGCTGCTGGAAGCTTACAGTTCTCCAAGCGAATACAGTATAAGGTGTACCTAATCACTATTATATGTGCTTGTGCGACCACATTTTGAGTAGCCACCATGTATAGTAATGTATAGTTGTGGGGGGATGCAGAGCATGTCCAAGGGCATATATAACTCTTAATGCTCTTCTTACATAGTATACATTACTATCTTCAGCCTCCTAGAGCTCATACGATCCCTCACTGCTTCAGTAGACATGACTTGTGATGTATTTTAGACATAATAGTGCTTATAAACTATGATTACTTTGTGAGTAGTCATGGAGCTTTGTACTGTATGTGTACACTTTCAACTATAATGTGAGAAAAACCATTCGGGATATCATCCTTGTCCAGCCCATGCATCATGCCAAGGTTTTCAAATACCTAAGTAGGTTGCTCCCTGCCATTTGCATGAAGCTCAAGAGACCTACGTACCACGCAAGACTTGTGTTCGATGGATGAACTAGGGTGCTGGTCTTTCATGAGCAAGGAGGTTCCTTCACAAGTCTTCACCGCGCTCCTATAGGCGCTCAGACCCTTTGTTGCTAGGGACAGTAGAGGGAGAGTAGAGGGGTATGGAGCTCTCAAATTGATGGGATAATCAAATAACTAGAGCTCACTATCTATGGGGTCCGAGTGAGTCTTGGTTGCGGCCATATTAGCAGCTTTGTAAGGGCATAGGAAATCTAGAGCAAGACGTCTCCTAGAGCTCATTGGTGTTCCAGCCGAAGGGGAGTGGAAAGGTTTCTGACCTGTGTGCTCTCCATATGCTCAGCGGCCCGTTGGAAAGCTGTGGCACGGAAATAGATGCCTCCTTTTCGTGTCAGAGGCTTTTTCTTATGCTCCACATAGCGAGCTGGAGTCTCAAGCTAGAGTACAATTGCTATAGTCCTTGTTTTGTCTACAGTCCAGGAGTTAGGGTTGTCTTCATGTTGAGCCATCTCTTCATATCTCCTCCAACATCCTCGGGTTCAGTGCGTTTACAAATAGTGTTTTGGATGCCTTTTGTACTAAGTCCACTCTACCTTCCCTCTATGAACCCAGGAGGCATGAAGAAGGCGATTAATGTGTCCACCTCCCCATAGTGGAGTACTTCCTTGTGGCCTTGATTTCATACCCGCCCATTCTTATGCATCTGGATATCAATGTATCCATTGCATATATATATATATATATATATAGTCATATATGTGTGTATATCAAATACTTTGTGCAATTCACCATTACGTGTCCTTTTTCTTCCCTCTTATTTTTTCATGGGTTTTACTCTTTTTTAAAAAAATTGGGTATTACCATCTCATGGTAGTGGGTTCTTCGGCAAGAGTCTACATGACCCCCTTTTTTATTTTTGGGTATTTCCTTTTATTAGTGTAAAGTACTTTTAAAATTCCATAGTTTCATTTTTACCCTTTCATCTCGAGGTATGTACCCCTCCAGTGAGAATCTAAGGGTATAAGTCCATAGGCACCCTAAAAATCAAGTCCCCCACCTATTAAGGTATACACATCCACTATAAGGCAATAGCCTATATGTTCATCCTTATAATTCATTTTGGGCCTTTTTCTCCTCATATGTATGCCTATATTGGTGCATATTTTTACCAAATACAGATGTTCTCATGCTTAGAAGAATTAGATAGAGCGTATAAAGGGTTTTGGGTCTTCTTGTTCGAATTCTTGGGTCCTCCCAATGGGGTCCCATCAGGGTCACGTCCCTCTGGGAAGCATGTGTGTGTGTGTGTGTAACCAAAATAGACAAAACTAAAAGAAATAGGAAACCATAATAGAAAATTTTAGAGAGCAACTTAAAGGGTTAAAAAAAGAAATAAAAGCTTTCTTATCTATATAGATAAGTTTATAGAAATGGACAAAATGTAAACAATGTATATAAAGTCAACATTACATATATCAAGAGGAACCATGATTTCATAAATAGCAGGATAAGTTTAAATTTCTCTATCTTTCTGTATATATAAATATATAAATAGAAAGCAAAAAATTAGCTTTAAAAAAAAAAACCAATTGGGGGTTAATCATAACAAGCCATAAATAAGCAATAAGGTTAAAATACAAGCCTTGAAGCGAGTAAAGGCCTTAGACCCCATATATATATATAAATATAAGTTAATGGTTAGGGGGCAAACAAGTTAAGAAAAATTAAAGAAACCCGAGCAAATTACAAAAAGCAAGACTAAATTCTAAAATTAACATAAAAGCAAGAAACAAACAATATATATATATATATATACACACACACAAAGAAACCAAGAGCTTAAATTTACCAAAATATACTGGGAAAAATCTTTACAGAAAGCATTAAAATATATATAAATAAGGAAAGAAGTATATAAAAGATAGAAGGATAGGTATATAAGAGTAGAAAGACAAGTAAAAGTTAATAAATACACATAAATAGAGACAAAGAGACAAACCTACATACGTTTAAGGCACATAAATATATATATATTTTATATATAAATAGATCATAAGAGGAAGAGAAGGAAAATGGGCATAGCTACAAGAGCAAAACTGCGTATTACGAAAAAAACATCAAACACAGAGCTTGCACTAGTTGCCAAGTTCTCACATCAACAAACCATGCTAATGCTTAGCAAAAGAAGCAAAGGCACAAAGAGTAGCAGGTCGTCGAGAGTAGGGAGTGCAAGGGGTCACTATGATCAGGCACATTACATGAGCCAAGAGCTCATGAAGCTGAACTATGCAAGTAAACACCGTGTACAACTATGAGCAATTCAGAGTGAAAAGCCTATACTATGTAAACACCATGTATGACTGTGAGCGATGTAAGTGTGAGGAAGCAAGAGCTACCAAGAAGAGGACAATGTAGTGTAGTGAAGGAGATAAAAGCCAAGTGAGAAGCCGATCCAACATGAAATAACTTTGAGAAGCAGATCGCCCATGAAGACGTAGATTAGTAAAGCCTTCACCCTGCCATCTTGTGTAGAAGGTCACTTGAGAGAAGAATGAAACAATGGAGAAGGTAGTGGATCTTATAGAGACGAGCTTGGAGCACAGAGGTAGAGGCAAGCTAGGTGCAACCACAGGTCCATGAAGGGAAAGAACCACATAGCAGAGTTGGCCGCAGTGAAGCCAAAACAGTGAGTTCACTTTGAAAAAACAGAGAGCGTAGATTGAGCATAGACTAAGAAAAGGTGGCTCATAAGAAAAAGAACACATGGAAAAGTACAAAAAGTAGAGACACCTTTTTCCTGAGTGAAGGGGTTCGCCATCATGAGAGGGACACCATCATGTAGAGGTCAGTTGATGAAGAGCAAGGAGCTGGAAATGGGACGGGGACCTACCATGCAAATGAGCCAAGCAAGAGCCTTGTTGAGGCCATGAAGGGAGCTATGACGGACAATTAAAGAGACACGAGGTAGTGGCGAGAGGGAGTAAGGATAATGGAAGGCAGAAGGAGCTAAGCAAAAGGTGAAGGCACGAGAGCAAACAAGGAGATGCATATAAAGCAAGAGTTAGTGGAGAAGAAGCCATAGCACTTAGCAGTGCAGTTACAAGAGGGTAGTGGTGGATAAGAAGTCTTCGGCATTAGTGGTGCAATAATAAGTGAGAACGTGCAAGGTCATGGGTATAACTTATGACTCTAATTCGAGCAAGTGTGTAGGTTAAGGGTTGTTGGCATAGAGGTTATGAGTGTGTAGGTAAGGTAAGGGGTTGGTTAGGTGAATGGGTAGCTTAATTTAGGGGTAGTTTCTTTTAGAGGGGTTTAATATTATTAACATTAAATGGGATTTTAGTTAAAATGACAATAAAAAAGGGGTTAGTAAAAGGAAAAAGGGTGTAAGTAAGGAAGGGTATGGGGAGTAATCTTAATTACCAAACAATAATAAAAACAAGGGGGAGAATATTAAATAAAAATAAACATAAGGGGAGACGAGGAGATCATTAATAAAACTAATGCAAAAATAAGAGGAAGGGGGGACAAACATTTTATTAAAAAGGAAAAAACAATAAATAGATACTAGTAATCTTTTTTATAAATCTATAATAATAGTAAAAATTTTAATAATAATTAAAATAACGAAATCACTTAATTATGTGTGAGTGCATGGAGAGGGAAATGTGTGCGTGTGCATAATTGGTTATAAAAGTGAATAAAATGTATGCATGTGTGTGTGTGTGTGTGCATATGTGTGTGTGTGTGTGTGGGCTAAAATATTAAAGAAAATTTTGTATGTGTGTGTTATTAACGAGAAAAGAAATCAAGTCATGAGGCTAAATGCTAGGCATGGCCACACTTGAGGGCCATAGAGGGAAAGGGAATGTGAGGAGAGAAGTGTTAACATGGGTGGGGAAAAGGGATTAAGAGGGGTGGGAATGAAGAGGGGGACTATGGCACAAGGGGGAAGGAAGAGCAGGAAGAGGAGCATGTACATGATGGGAGGTGGAATGTAGAGATGGAGACATCAAGAGAAGAGAGTCATGCTTTATTTGAAAGGAAAGTAGGATGGGGGAAATCAAAGTACTAGCATGGTGGCTTTACAAGAATGAGCATGTCCCATCAAGGAATTGCCTCCTTTTATAGCCAAGAGAGGGGGTCTCTCCTAATAAATGCATCTTCCCACATGCATGGTGTGTGTGGAGGAATCTCCCATGTGGGCTAGGTGGGTACGCACTCTCAATTGTGTGCAACAACCCTTTGCCTCATTTTTCCACATAAATCAAACCCCATATCCCAAGTCTATGATACTCCCTTGGTCTCTTCTCAATTTTATAATACATTCAAACATCTAGGAGGACAAGTGGAGGGTTGGCACAAGGTATCTTGCCACCTCATCCTACTTTCTCCATTATTTAACTTGCATTCTTGGACTATCTACGCCCCCCCCCACATGGGCCTATCCTACATGGAGGGAATAATCCAATATAATATCCATCTCCACCTATTTTATATTACTTCTCCCATGGCCCTTAGGCCATCTGCCTAGGTGGAGGGGTGGCACATGGAGGAACCATGCCACCTTAATATTTTATTATATTACTACCATGGATTATGTACAACACACCTGTGGGTCCTCTTACATGGAAGGATGGCACATGGTCATGTCCTGCCACCTCAACCCTAGGCCCTATGCACACCATATTTTATTATATTATTGCCACACATACAAGCACATACACATATTTATGCCTTTTACCTTGGTCAAATTTATCCATAACAGTGTGTGTGTGTATTCAAAACTAAAATATACACACGACCAATTTTATAGCAAAAAATACAAATCTAGACTTCCAATAATTTAGCTAAAAAACTAGTTTGTTTGACATGAACAAAAATCAGAGTTTTAAGAAAGCATCACTTAAGTCCCTAGAACTTGTCCATAGGGATTAATCTAGCCACCCTATATCATCCCAGACAGTATTTGAATTGATAAAGTCACATTTGAAATTAGAAGCCACAAAAAAAATCTAAAATTTTAAAATCAATCATCTAAATTTATCTGCATTTACCACACAAACTAATGGGATGTCATTTGTAAGCAATTTGGTCATCAATTATCTACCTAGAGGAAACTTGGTCCCTTCACTTTTTACATGCTGCATTGCAAATGGACCACCCCAAAGGATCAATGACAATTGCAATGGAAATGGGGCTTAGGAATCCATGTCTCACAGATCTTGTAAGTGGGAGGGAAAAGAGAAGGTAGATCAGCCCATGTTTGATGTGAATGCAGGTCACTCTTATGTGGATGGTGAATCTAGTGGCTCAGAATAGAGCATTGATGATGAGTTGGGTATTCCTTATAATGTTACATCTGAAGTAAGCAATCTGAAGTAAGCAAGACCAGGGATGTTTTGAGAGCACCTAAAAGTGATCCTATTTTATGCAGGTTTACCAGAGCTAGATATCCTATGAATAGGCTAAAATATGATGGATTTACAGCCATTCACTATGCCTATATGATCAAAGTGATACAGGAACCAGAACCCACTTCTTTTGAGCAAGCCATGGGAAAAGAAAAATGGGAGAAAGCCATGAATGAAGAAATGGATGCCTTGGAAGCAAATGCTACATGGGAATTGGTGCCTTTGCCTAAAGACAAGAATGCAATTGGTTGTAAGTGGGTTTATAAGGTCAAGCACAATGCAGATGGTTCTATGAACAGATACAAGGCAAGATTAGTTGTCAAAGGGTATGCATAGATGCCTCTACAAAATTTAATCCCCAATGCACACACCTATATTGTTGGGTAGCTGGAAGGACATTACTTCGTGTTTAATGACGCATCAAGAAAAGGTGTGAAATGTAGTAGTTTGAGTTATTTGGTACTCACAGACACCCAATAAAGAAAAAATCTACAATCTATTACATAATAGTTTATTGTTGCTTATCTACTTTCATTTAGTTAGGGCTATTAAATCTTAGAATGCAAGCTTTTTTGAAGGAAATAATGGTAATGGGGTCTTCAAAATGGAAATAGACACTCATGAGAACATATGGGATTTCTTGGAGTCATGGAGTATTGAGATATCAATGACCAAAACCCATTGGTCCTCAGTGTATTCATTAAGAAACCACCAATTTAGGTGTATAAAATTTATAGCAAGGAGTGTAATCTACTTTATTCAAGAATCTTTCCATTTTTACATTTTTACATTCAGATTAAGGCTAATCTAATTTTTTAAATTCAAAATAAAACATCTATGAAATTGAGCTTGTTATTCCACAATAATGAGCAATTTATTTAGGTTGAGCCCACAACAATGAGCATATTGAGACATGTTAAGCAATGCCATGGTTTACATTTAGCTCAAGAGTAATAATTCTCTTCATTGAATCCAACTTTTCTGACTTTAAGATCTCAAGAAGTAATCATCTTGCTTTTGCTGCTTTCATTCGTTTTCACAACTTCAACAACTCACCCTATTTTGAACACCATTGCTTGTTTGACTCTAGGATCTTTTCCTTCTTTGAGGCTTCTTCTCCAAACCTTTTTATTGAGTGGAGGCCCCAGATAGTTTCACAAGATAGGCACAACTACTATGTGGTGGTAGTCAATATTTGCAGTGGTTGATGTGGTCACCATCATAGTTAGCACGGGCCACTAGACACCAGTGTGGTGGTTGGCATTGGCCATTGGCCTAGTCAATGCATTTTTCCTTGTTGCTAGTAGTCACCACGTGTGGTTGATGTGGCTTTGAGCATACATAATGCCATGACATGATGTGGTGTTTGATTTGGCTATCCCAATGCTAGTTCCCACTATTGTTGTGGTTGATGTGGTTGCTCTGTGGTTGGTTGGAGCCTACGTAACACCCCACTTCCATCAAGGAACACTTTCAATTATTTATATGCATAGTGCCACTTCCACCAAGGAACACTTCCAATTATTCATTTGCATAATGCCACATGTTCCCCATCAAGAACTAGCAAGGTAGTTGTAGAAGAATAACTAGAGCCTCCATATGGCACAATGGATAGGATGATAGTAGCAATAGCATGTGGTTAAGAAGACAATAGAGAAATATAGATGGTAGAATATCAAGGCAGGTTGAAAATTTGGGGCCTCCAATGTGATAAATCATCAAGCCATACTAAAAAGCACGACCAAGCAACTATGTTATTACACATCATCTTGAATATGCTGCCCATTTTGCAATCCCACCTAAGTTATTCTTAGACCCACATTGATGCAATATGTGACTAAAGTATAGGTCACATGTACTTCATAAACTCTAAGGAGTTGATCCTAGTACAACCAAACATTATGAAAGGTTAAAGAAGACAAGGAATCCACCACTACAATGCTTCCTATCCACCCCAACCAGGCCCTATGAAAGGTTAAACAAGAAGACAAGGAAACGACCAATCCACCACTTTCTCCTACACCCCACCACCTTATATTATATAAACAAGGGAGTTGCACACACATCTTCATGGTTAAGGAATGCAAATATATTATTTTTTTCCAAATTATTCCTTTTAACACACTCTCTTCATACCATCATGTACATTTAGTTTCACTCAGACAAATGAACATCCACTATGTGTAGGTGTGATAACTAAATTCTATTTCAATAGATTTCAATGAAACAAACTAGGTTCGGAGTGGATTTCTCCCTTTGGGATATATTGTAAGAAAACAATACAACGTCTGTGCTCAACAGATAAGAGGATCTCATATGCAAGAGAGAAAAGCAGATAGTATGGAGAATCAAAAAATTTGATTACTATAAAACTGATACAATAGATGGCGCTGCCTCCCAGCCATGTGCTTCTGTGTGAGAAGCTTCGATGGCATGCTGAAAACAGTAGAGGATGGAGATTGGATGCTAAGGAATTAGGGTTGCTGTAGCTAGTGATGATAATGGGCTTCGCGGGCTTTCTCTTATATAGCCACCAATCGTAGTCGGTTAGACCCAATTGGGTGACCGACCCAGTCCGTCCAAAATGGTCGACTGGAGGTCGGTCCCGAAATAGGCCACCGACCACACGATAGAACCGTGGCGTAGAATAGAGCAATTGACCTACGGATTTTGTTCGGCCCAGAGCCATACGAGATTATCTGGGGCTCCAAACAGGCCCCGCATCCCGAGAGTGGGCTGCCTCAGGAAATGCTCCGCGTACCCATCGTGCGGTCAGTCATGGGATGCCTTCCCACACTTGCATGTAGCCTAGTTGATAGTGTGCCAACTCTATCTGAAGTCGTCCAGCCATCAAGCCACACATGGTCTCCATCTGGTGTCCAAACCAAGATCTATCGAATAATCGAGCTACTCAAATGCCTTCTCCTCATATGGGAGGCTTACAAGTAGAGTTAGTTGGTTCCCGCGTAGTTACATGAGAGTGAAGCATTGATATCTAACATATATTCCTATATAATTGTATCACATTCATTAACCAACTACTTGTGATACAATATTTTGAGTTTAAAAGTTGATTCCATATACCTTACATGTGTGCTAAAATAATAATTACCTTTCTACACTTTTGAAACACTATATTTTGTACTTGACTTAGAGAATTATGAATGTCTTTTTCTTTGACATCAAAATATACATTTTGCACCTACTATTTCAAAATGACCTATGCATCTATATAACAACATGAGGAGAGAAAATGGCTACTATCACAAGATGACGAATTGTTCAGGATATACATAAAAGATATCTTGCATCATCATTTCATATTTAATTGAGTATTAATTTATGTTTTGATGATGATAAATGCATTGAAAGCACATATGGTAGGAGCTTACTAGATTCTAGGGTATATATTATTCATAGTTGTTTTTGTGGTTACAACCTCTCTAGTTCTTTAATTTTCTCTCTTTTATTCAACAATCCACAAATGTTGTAGAAAGATCAATGACCTTGTTTCTCGAGTACCCCTTGGCTTTGATTATCTTTAATTTAAACATGAATAAGGCTATGCCATTTGGGCCTTGAAAAGGATCCAATAACTAGATGTATGTCTAGCAAAGAATGAAGATGTCACATGTAGAGTTTAAAAATTTAGCGTTTGAAACTTTATCTCATTTTTCAACAATCCACATGTTGCAAAAAGAGGGACATTTTTTTATGAGAGCCCCTTGCCTTTCATTAGGTCTCCTTCAAACATTAATAAGGCTATGACATTTGGAACTAACAAAGCATCAAATTACCATATCTGCATCTAACAAAGGCTCAAGATCTCATATGTTGAATTTTGAAATTTAGAGACACGAAATGACCAAGACTAAGATTAGCTAGTTAAATGACATTTTGCAAATACCGACTAATGATTTTATCAATCCCCAAGTACTTAGTATATCTAGGATATAATTTATCTACTCCTTATAAGTGAAAAATTGGTATTCCAATTGGTGCGATGCACATTGAAGAATGAAAATCTTGTTTACGAACCCATTGCATCGCCTATAAGAATTTTGATGTTTTAAAAATTTTAATTCATGTCTTATAGCGTTAGTAATCTTGATTTGTTTCTGTTATTAAATTGGTTTTTCCTCTTATATCATGAACTCCCTATTAATAGGATTATATGTTTATTAATATCTTTTATTTTTGGACTTCCTAGTGTTGCTAGATTCTAGCATGGATCTCCAAGCAAATTATTTGTTGCTAAAAAATGATAATTTGGAGCCGATGCAAAGTCTTAAGTAACAAAGTATTTTGTACTTCTATCACCATGCATGGGGAGCAAGTTAATCACTCCCACTACATCCTTTCTAGAATCTTTTAATTTTTGTAGGTCTAATCTCATGAGAGGCCCTTTGCACTAGGGTTTACTTTGAGAGGCCAAAATATTTAATCCACCTTCTGTGAAATATAATAATATGGGATGTTATAGTATGTATTTCTACAAGGCAAGGCGATATTAATTTCCAATAATTAGTTTTAAGAAAATATCAATACCAATAGCAAGAAACACTGCGAGCATTTTGTGAGCCTCCTTGATAAACCTTCTTACATCCTTGTAAGATGTTCATTCCATCAAAGTGATGATGTCATAACCTTAACCTTTTGTCAAGCCTCACAATCTCAAAGTAAATTTTTGATTAAGGATGGCATTTCATTGCATTAGTAAGCTATAGATTCAAGGGAGAAGGACAGGAGGGGAGAAGGTGGGGTGAGGGAGGAGATGGTCTTATAGAGGAAATTGTTGAGAAGACTTCTAGATAATGTGGAAATTAAGTTTGAAGTTTCAATGTGAGTAGTTCTTAAAAAGTCAATGCAAAACTATAATGTACATGTGCAAAATTTTACTCACAAATTTAACCCTTTATATGGCTAAAGTTTTATAGAATTGAAGACTTTTAAGATGGAATGTGATCTTTGAGAAACCATAAGAAAGTTGCCCTGATATTATAAAGTGGTGATGAAACCAACCAGCATTGCTCACTTTCAATTTGTATCCACTCAAGAAAGACATGCATCCATTCTAAAGACATGTGTACAATAGATTAATTAGTCCTTTGATTTTTAAGAGTCTCACCATGAATCAATTAGCAAAGTACTTTCAAAATATTTCAATAGTTTGATCTACATGAAACTATTTTTGGAGTGAGCCATTTTTGTCTTGCAATTTTTAGCCTACAAGAATTTGGTAGAAATGTATTTCTATTAAAAGCTATTATCCATTTCAAAAGCAAAAAATTAAGTGAAATTTACAAAAAATAAAAGGCACATATACTTTCTAGTATGTGATCTAGCAAGAGATTAATGAAAACTTGAACCATACAAATATCACCCTTTCTTACAACATACACACAATAATATTGTTACTATATCCTCAAATTTTTATATACAGAAGCACGAGCATCTTTGTTACTTTGGGTTGAAATGAATTACTAAAGGGAAATCTATTTGTTGAGCTCTTGCAATGAATTTTGCAATGACTTCAAGATTACATTTTACAGCAAAGAATGGTTTGAACATTGGAAATAATCTACTCTTTGATGGGGACCTTAGCTAGGAAATGCTTTGCATGTGCGAGCAGTATATGTTGGAATGACTTAGCTTTTACAGTTGATATACTTACCATAGTAGAGCCGATGTAGTTTCAACCTGCTATCCAAGCGTTTGAATATCAATATTACAAATGGAGAGAGAGAGAGAGAGAGAGAGAGAGAGAGAGAGAGAGAGAGAGAGGATAACCTGCGAAGTTAGATCCAAGTCGTAGAGTTGTTTTGCCAGGGATCATACTTGATTCGGCCTGTTGTAGCAGCGAGGCCAATACCTTAGAGGAAGCTTGCATAGTTGACGAACCTTGACAGTTTATCACCAATGTAAGGGCTTCTTGCATCCTGTACTCTTGGTCAATCTTCAAGTTCATGGAGACTGATTTTTAGAAATCAAGGAAGCCTCCATTCAAACGTAGGATGTCGACGACATGATGTTACCTTACCTTCGCTCTAAGCCTGTCATTCCTTGGAGAAGCGCACGTTCCGGAAGAAACTTAAAGAAACACAGTGAGAGAGACGACCAAGCAATCAGACAACCAACTACAATCACCCAGTTCTAGAGACTACATAATAAGAAAGAGACGTTCGTATGGTAATCAGACAAAATGATCACTAACCTTTCTACTAAGCTCCTGCATTTGTTCTGCCTGCAATTGAGTCTGCCCAAAAGTTTAACCAGACATTCTGAATGAGTATTTGATCAAAAAATTTGTCGACACTATGAGGAGGTGTGACATGTAATTCACTTTTACGTTTCATTAAGATGCCTTAATAGCTTTATGACTTCTTTCATGACCCATGTCTAGCAAAGTTCTATCAACCTCTGCAACGTAGTCTTTTCCACGCATGGATGCTTTCTTTAACCCAAGCATTCATGGGACCCCTTGGGTTAAACTGCCAACCTTTCTCGCCTTCACTCCATTTGCTGCAATTTCTAATCGGCTTTTCATCTTTTGTAAATCCCTAAGTGATAATCCTGTCAGATTATCACCCAGCATATGTCTGCAACATTACCAAAAGTTTATCAAGTTCATGTAAGGAATTTGGATTAGGATTGCACTTAAGACAAAAAGTGTACACATTAATATTGGTAATTGTCTATGGCATAGAAGTTTTAAATTATTCTTTCACACCTTTGTTCATTTTGCATGAAAGCCACCTGCTGCTTTAATTTGGCAACATGTTGCCTCCAGCTCTGAAACATCAACAACAATAAGGGAGGGACGCTTCAGACTCGAGCCCTGGTTAAATTTATCACATGACCACTCAGTCACAAGAAATAACTTCATAAAAACTGAGTGTGCCTCTAGACCCTCATACCTCTTGGACAAGAAATGGACGGATATAAAGCGAAGACGATAAGGTGGAATGTCATGTGTGCAAGTTTGGTAAGTTATGTTGGGCAATGTAGAAATTTAAATTCTACTCTATAATTATCCAAGAGTCACAAAGTAGCATGTATGTGACTGCAGGTCTTGGCTTTGGTCTGCTCCACATGTCCATGAATAACCAACTTAGTGGAATTTGGAAACAGTTAGAATATGACAAAGGACTAATGCCCTTCAAGCATGCTCAATTTGCCCCTTCTTGGCCTTGCTCACGATGTAGCCTTTTATAAGATTGAGCTTCTGTGACATACCTTGAAATTCAAGGAAGGCCTTTCTAACATGATAGATGGACACGTTTGTACATGCTAGCTAACTACTAGTTGCAACTCCATTTCTTTTTACGGTTGGGCAACCAATCAAAAGACAGAAGCTGAAGGAGAAGGTGAAATGGGAGCAGAGGAGCATGCAACGTAGAGCTCAATTGTGGGGCCCGATTGGATTCATGCCAGAGCTTCCAAAGAGTCAAAGTTCATACATAACTAGAGTCAAAGGTTGGATGCAATGCAAATGTGGCGAAAATCTACATCGCTTATGTAAGGACTTTTAGTTCAAAGCTAATGCAGTACGCATATCCAACTAGATTATGACCCCCTAATCAACAAAAAATCAGCATTCAATTAGTTCGGAAGGACGCAAAAAGAAGGCACATACACTCTCTACCAAAAGGAGGCAGTGATCGTTTTTTATGGAACCGTCAAGGTCCAGGTGGTCGGATATAAGACAAGCTCCATCATGCAATTAAATGATCTTTTCAAGAAAATTAAATCTGTAAACCTATATGTCAATGTCAATCTCAATCTCAACAAATCTGCTGGTCAGTGTCCACATGAGAAGAAGTCGGGTAGGTCTTATGAATGACAAAAGTCATTCATTTCTTTCCCTTGTTTCCTTTGGGGTTTTGGAAGGACTTGTTGTGAGAACATTTAGGAAGGGGCTATTGAGGTTCTTGTGTGAAAGGGCATCTTTGCCTGTAATCACACCTACTCGATGAAGTTTGTTGGATGCTTAGGATCCATGATGAGATAGTAAAAGTTTGAATCTAGGTTTGGGCTTGTCTTCATTGTGCCCCTTTGGTGCGAATCGATATAATCTTGGAGTGATGCTTTGATGATCGCATTAGGAAAAAAGGGGGCTCATTTTGGGGCCCTGTAAGAAATTCACTATTTTCTCTTTTCTCTCTCTACAAAAGCAAGAAAATATGGATACTTGCGTGAGAAATGTCAGTGTGAAAAGGAATAAATATATTCTTTCACATGCTTTACATTCAATGTTCATATAAGAGCAACACTTTTTTGTGCAGAAATTAGTGATTCTGACACCGCAGACGCGTCCGGAACGGCCCAAAACCCCAAAAACGGCACTGGAAACGCTGGAATCGGACATCCGGAGGCCCGAAAACGGCCAAAAAAGGCCGAAAAGTGGGATTTGCAGCAAAACGCGATCTGGCACCTTTGGAAATTTCAAAAGGTGCCAGATCGCGTTTTGCTGCAAATCCCATTTTTCGAGCTTTTTTGACCGTTTCCGGGCCTCCGGATGTCCGATTCTAGCGTTTCCAGTGCCGTTTTTGGGATTTTGGGCCGTTCCGGACGCGTCTGCGGTGTCAGAATCACCAAATTCTGCACAAAAAATAAATTTTGAAAAGATTCAAATTAGATCACCTCATTAATGTGACATGCTTCTACGAACATATAGTATTATTTCTTTTTCTTATTTTCATCTTCTTTTGTTGAATTTTCAACGTTACGTTAGCCCACTCCTGATTGGTTGAGAGCCTATTTTCTCTATCTTCTAAAAGGCCCCAAAATGAGCTCCCTTTTTTCCTAATGTTTGTCACATGATCTTGGACGTGTCTGGTGCCTCTATCTTTTCAAACCTCATCACCTCATCTACGGGTTTGACTTGATCTGCTTCATTTCCTTGATGTCCCTAGTGAAATGCTTGGGGGAGGCAAAGCCTTAAAAAAAGGTGAGCGGTGACACCCACCGTCACCTGAACCTTCTATTTTTTATGAATTGCCAACCCCAAGGCATTTCACATGGACATCAAGGGTCCATGAGAGGTTGGAATGTGACCAATAATTTTACAGCATATCAGCATTCCAGACTTCTTCTCGTGTGGGTAGTGACCCACAAATTTGTACAGAATAACATTGATATATAGGTTTATTTTGCTACACATGGACTTTCGGGGAGAGAGAGAAAGAGGTTCGCGTAGGAATTTGGGGGGAAGCTTGAGAGAGAGTGTGGAGATTAGCGAAGGAATTTGGGGGGAAAAGAGGAAAAGTGTAGAGAAGAAGGCACTTAACGGGAATAGTAAGTTGAATGGACCAATAGGGAGAATGCCCTTTCAACCCAGACATCATCACTAAACCCTACCCAAAGGGCAGGGCAAAAAGCCATCAACCATCACGTAGAGCTTGTATGTGCAGTCAGAGCAATTAGCATTGAGTGAACATGGGTTTTCCAAACAAAACGTAAAGGATTTGAAAGCGTATGTGTAAGTGTGATTGCCTCATGGCATACATGCTTTTGGCATAATGGGCCTCTTCTCTAATTCCAGCCCCAATCCTGCATGTAAAAACCGTCATCATGGGCATTACAGCCCAGCCACATCTTATATTACAGCTTAGCCACATGCTAAATCTGAGACTGCTATTGAACTTCACTCTCCTATAGCTCTCCAGTGCTCATATTTGCGGCAAGGGCTGCACTACTTGGTTTGTGGCTAGGAAGAAGTCAGCTGGCTCAAGTTTCGGCTTTGATTTTCCCTACACATCTCCGTGGTGAGATGCATTTGCTAATGAGAGTGCCATCCACCTGGATATGATGGGAGTTTCTTTCTAGAGGTTGGTCTACTCGAGGCCATACCGTGTGCTACATCATAGCTCTGAAGACGAGAGCAGCAAAGTTGGTGCAGAGCCGCTTCATCTATTGGAGGTGAGCCTTACCTGGCTGCTGAACGGTGAACGACATCATCTGTGAATGTTTTTGCTTGAACGACACAGCGACATCCTCAATTCTGCACAAATTTTCTTCTATCGTGTGGATTCCCTTTGCAGAATTGAAGCTGTCTGTATTTTTCTTGCTGAGAGATACAACCTCCATTTGAAGTATTCGGGAAAATTAGGCATGCCAAATATTGCTATGAATCCGATCTCCATTAGCCACATGTCTGATCAAGGTTAAGAAAGTAAATGGAGATGCTAGGTGCACATTGAGGGAGATTAACCCGAGCGTTCTACATGGTGGAGAGGTTAGCCTTCTTTGTTCAAAGGATGAGTGTGCTACTTGACGAGCTGTACTGATTATCAACATCATTCGTCCTCATTTGTGTGAAGGGTTCCTAATGAGCTCATTGAGGAAAAATCATTTATAGAGTTTGTCAAAAAGGTCTAAACTGCTAAAAATGTTCACGGCAATATTAAACAGCATTGAATCATAGTCATTTGGAATGGTGAAGTACATGCTAAACCGATTTGAAGTCGACTATGACAATTATATATATACTTGTTTATCTAATTTTAATTTCAAAGGACTATGTTAAAGAATGGAGCTTCTTCACTTTGGGTTAAAAACCTTGACAATAGTCTCATTTTCTCAAAGCACTTTTCCTTCTTGAGTAGAAATGTGGACATGACCAATTAATATGCATATTCCAATATGAAAAGGCAGCAATATCTAGCAAGGTTCAGGAAGGAGTGTACTTGCTTGTGGTCATGGGAAATCACTAGTAATGAATTGCCTCTATCATCTTTGGATTAGGGTAGACACCTTCCACCATTTATCAAGATTGAGAGTTCGTTGGGATTCATTCATTCTCTATAATCCGATATGTACTTTTATAATAAGGTCATTTCCATTAGAGTAAATAAAAATTTAATCCAATATTGCATCAAGACTTGGTATCCAATTGTAAATCCATGTACCATTTGGAAGTCACCAAAGCATTAGTTAGTCCAAACTTGAAGCACAAAGTTACTAAATGTTAAAAGTAGTCTTTAGGGTGTCTTCTTTCTAATCAAGGTTTAGTAGGAGCATTTAGTACACATCAACAAAAGGATATATTTCATGGCCATTTGATCAAGGACGAGGTCTTGCAAGAGTAGGTAAAAATCTATTTTGACCTTGGGTGTCATTACCACTAGTATAACCACTTTGTATTCTATATAGAGATCATGAAATTAGCCTCCACAACTTTTGACACATCGGACTATAGTGCTTTGGTCGGTTTAGGGCTGACACATTGATGCATTATATGAGTTTCCTTATATTTACCTTGATCTCCATCTTCTTCTCTATTAATTGACTGTAGAGAAGTGATGTAACTTGTTGCAAAGAGGCATGGAACTCTGGTATGCTTTGTGAGATCATTGGATAACGTCAACTCAAGTTTAATTTCTCATTACATACTTTACAACCCCTCCTTGGAGCTAATAATACAAGAGCTATGGGGGCTACCGCAAGCTAAGGATCAAATGATCATGACCCACCTAGGGCCTTGTACTTAATCCATTTTTCTACTTGTTTTCTTTTCTTTGGTTAGATTAGGTTGCTCATTAGATTTTATCACTTTGTAGTGATATGATTACCACATTAGCACTTGCAATCCCTGTAGGGCACTGGTAGGCACCATCAAAGAGAAATGTCCATGGGACAATACTCAATGACCAAGACCAAGGTGTCCCAAGTGAATGGGTTGTATGTTGAATGTAGAGGACATAAAGTGCCAATTTTTGTGTTCCAATCACCATTATAGAAATTTAGATTTGGGTTCACTTTGCTAAAACTTGTCTTGGCTCATATAAGGTACACCAATCATATGGGGTTAGTAAATGAAAACTTCCACTCCCTAGGGAATCATTATCTCCTAACCATTTTCTATCACTATCAATTCTTTCTCACACCATTCCTCATAAATAATGCCGAATTTTGAGATAGTAGACTCTAGTGCTTTTCCCCCAAGTGTAGAAAACTCAATCCGCCAAATATTGTGCATCTATTTTATCTTGTACCTATGGTTATTGCCAGCCTATAAAAATGAACTTTGTGAGCATAGGATTCTAAGCACCATGTTCATACCTTTTCACCTATCCATTTTTCATTTTGTTTTGAATGCCTAAACACAATCCCCGCCCCTCCCCCCCCCCCCCCCCCCCCCCCTCTCTCTCTCTCTCTCTATTCATCTATCTATCTTACACACACATGCACACGCACGCTTTCAAGTATTTAGATGTAGTTTTGTGAATTCTGTTTTTCTTTGAATTTTACTGACTTTATCTTCTTGGTTGCATTTTGATGTTATATCATTTATATGAAAATGAGAAAAATAGTAAAACAAAGTTAAATGGACAATACCAAAATTTCCTTTGTATTTTCTATATAATAGACATTTCTTAGTTATAATCTTTCAATTTAATATCTTTTTTTTCTCCTTAAATAGTTTTAGCAAAGTATTTAACTAAAATATATTAAATAATAAAATATACAAGTATCTACTTTGGAGTTATTTCCCATTAATATTATTTAAAGCACATAGAATTAGCATTCTCATTTGTCCTAGCATAAATGAAAAGCAATCATCCATTTTGAAATAATTCCTATTAATATTGTTTGAATAACTTGGGTGTTACATCATCGTATTTCTTGGCAAAGATGAAAAAAAACTCTCATTTTTTACAAGAAAAGGCCTCAAGTATGAGCATTAGGTTTTCCAATAGAATCTTTATCTTGGTTATGCTATAGATATCCATATTATATAGTTTAAAAATGTAACCTCAATTTGTCCCTTTCCATTTTTATGTTAACACCATCCAAATGGAGTCTAATAGAAAGCTATCAAGATTTGGATTACAATAAATAATATCTAACATATTTGAAGGCATTGATTGTATGCCACAATGGTGAAATATGGATGTTCTAATGAAATGGCCAAAATCTAATGAAAATACCAAGAAAATCTAAATGGATTGTGTATGTTGAGAAAGTTATTAATGTTCTAATGAAATGGCCAAATTCTATCCTCGTTTGTTATCTTAACATGTCATGTGTTAGTGCATAACTTGGCACTGTACTTACTTATAATGCTTGATAAAACAATGATTTTATTATTGTAATTCCAATTAGAGATAATTCTTATGGATTAAAGAGATAGACAATATTTACATCAACTCTATATGATTATGTGGTTTGGGATCGTGTCCTCTTACTATTCATAATAATGAATAATCAGATGAAAAATGTAGTTCTCATGCAATATTGCAAACACATATTCCATATATATTAAAAGATGTATAATCCAAAAGCATTTTTCTCCTATAAAGAACCCAAACTAGCAATAACACCTTTTGCACAACACAAATATAAGTGATCTCACTACAAACACAAGTGAGAGCATAATATTATAGTTGACTCTAGACAATATAAATTTAATTCCTTTCTTACTTAATTTAATGTCGATTTAATAATGTATCCAATACATGTACATAAACTCAATATTTCATTACTGGACTAGCTTAATATTTATTTTACCTTCGAGTGTTCATTCTCTGTCATCTTTAAAATGTTCTTTGTAAAGCCTACTAGACCATGGGTATAATGGTAGGATTATCTATGCTCTTTAACTTTATGCCGATAAACAAACAAATAGCAAATGAAGGCATGGTACTTTGTGATGGAGAAGGCTAGAATTTAAAAATGAATTATCTCAGGTATTCCATGAATTGCTTTTTGATATTGTTCAAGAGAATGATAGTAATGAAAAATCTATTGTAACACGTAACAATAGTCATGTCCATTACTTGTAGGTATTCGAGATCAATTTTCATCAGTATCTATTTACTAGTATCTTGCCGATCATATCGTGGGACATGAATAGGTCATGTATGTTTGAATTTAAATAACTCTCCATTCTTCTCAAGACTATAACTTAAGGAACAAGCTCTTGGCATAACAAGGTTTTAAATACCTACAAAATTTTATGGATGTCAAAATGTTTATTCTCACTAATACAAATGCAAGTTCTTATAGATATGGAATTGTATACTTTTAGGGGACTTATTGTTGAATGGATTGGAAGCTCATTGCATTTGATACCAAATATATAATCATGAAATTGAGCTACAATACTTCCTACTCCTTAAAACAACTTGGTTTACATCGATGCTAATCATTGGATATTGAAAGGCTATCGAGAAAAGGAGATGGGGACTGATACGGGAGGAAAGGATCCTCCCCCTAAGCTAGCTCCAACTATCTCTGAACTAACACATGAGGTGACACCTCTCTCTTTCATGCATGGATTCTCTACAGGTACGTTGTTCGATCACCATGAGACGGATGCATGGAAGACAACCTTTGAGATAGACGACGTGTGGGTCACTTCCATCCATTTCCCACCTGTGCTCTGTGCTAACAACACTTCCTTCCAAGAGGATGAGCTACGAGGCAATCGAATCACTCTCTCCGAGTCTCCAAATATTGGCAGTGGATCTCCCAGTAGGTAGCAAGGCCCTCTTATGTGGGGGTGGTGCAAGAGTTCAGAGGAGGGATTCCCACCCATTCATGCATAGTTCTCTTGGCGCTTCCAGCGATGCTAGAAAAGGAGGCCCTGAAAAGGTCTCTATTGCATCCTCGTCGTAGCGAGCCATAGGTGGAGGCTCTTGTAGCACAATAGGAGAGGCTGGATAAGCTTCTGTCAATGGACAAAAGACAATTAGCACCAAGCCAAGCTCTATGAGGAGGGAGGACGTTCAGATTCATACAAAAATGAACTTTCAACAGACCCCCAAGAGCTTCGACCTAATCGCAGCAAATGGGTGTAGAGCACGGGGCAACGCATTTGTCAGAATAGGTTTTGATATAGGAGCTGCCAAGGAGGGAGTCGATGGAGGGCCCAAGTCCACAAACACCACCTTCCTAGATCAATGCAATGCATCAACACGTCCACACACACATCAGCAAGAGAATCCTCAGTTTAAAGATGAGGAGGAGCCATATTCTAAAGGTAAAGTTGCTGCCTTTTTGGATGAAGATAGGCTAGAACAGTCCATTGAGTGGCTTTCTTCCCACACATTGATAGGACTTCTTCCTGGCCCCAGACCTCCTACTGCTTTTCTTGAAAGTTGGCTGAGAAACAATTCGATTTGAAAAGGTCTAGTTGTCACCAGCATAAGATTTCTAAGAAAAGGATACTTTTTCTTCTTATTTAAAACAAAAGACATGGCTTGGAAAGCTTTACACCATGGTCTTTGGACCATTAGACACCATCCTCTATATTTAGAATTTTGGTCTCAGGATTTTAACCTAGACAAACCTAAATCTACCTTTGTGCCAGTATGGGTTGAACTCCCTGAGCTCCCATTTTCTCATGTCAACCGAGCTCCAAATCTTTGTAGGAGTGTAGGGCAGGTTATTGATGTAGAAAAAGAGCAATTTATCAATCCTAGAGGGCATCCTCAAGTGTATGTCAAACTGGATGTTGATGAGGACCTTCCTAACACCCTGGTAATCGTCAATAGGAATGGAAGTATATTCAGGGAACAACCATTGGTGTACAAGAATCTACCTAACTCTTGTTTCCTTTGTGGGTTGTCTACCCAATACAGTAAAAAACTGTCCCTTGAAAGGAAACAAACTCAAGACACCCCAAGAACATTCTCAACAAAACAGACTAATCAACCCTATGTGGACTATAAAAGACAAACAAAAACCTCAAGCACAAGAAGAGGTTGCGGAAAAAGGAATTAGCAATGCATTAGTCAAGGTGGTAGAAGCTGTGAAGAACACTAAGGTACACTCAGGGGAGGACAAAGTCACATTTTTTCTGGCTACTTAACAATGCCTATGAAGCATTGATAGAGCAGGAAACTGAGCAATGGATCTAGGAAGCCAAAATGGAAGAGGATGAGGTTAAGCCTGGATGGTCAAAAGAATTTGAAGATGATATTAACCAGTAGGATGCAAGTATGAGTGACTCTGAGTTTGGGTACTCAGAGGAGGAACTTCTTTTGGTTCAAAAGTAGGAAAAGAATATTGTGCTGCCAGTGAAGCCTCAAGCCACTATGTAGAATAAGAGAAGAATTTATCAAGTCAAAGATCAGAGTGCCCCCTCCAAAAGTCCTAACCCCAAGGCAAAAAAGAAGAAGAACAAGAATAGTAAGTAGCCCTTATTCATTCCTCACATTAAATGTGTGTGGATTGACTAACCCTTTCAGGAGTAAGAAACTAGCCAATTGGCTGAGAGGGAACTTTGTTTCCCCAACTTTTCTTGCACTGCAAGAAGTCAAAGTTATCACTGATGTCTTGTTGAATAGACTCAAAAGTATTGATAGCAGAAGAGTCTAGTTTTTTACTTCTCATAAAAAGGGGGGAGTTCAGTAGTCTTCTCTCACTATGAAGACGGTGTGTCCAATTTTCAGCAAGATGTAAATCACAAATGGATTTCCCTCAAGTGCAAGCTGAAAAATATAACTTTTATTGTGATTTCAGTCTATGCTCCGACTCGAACTATGGATAGAAGAGCCACTTGGGATACACTGATGGACATGGGAAGTAATTTTGTGATATTAGGAGACTTAAATATGCTTGAGGGTCCACAGGATAGATGGTTGCAGAAAGGGTCTGTGCTTAGAGGCATTGAGCTATAAATCTAGGAAGACCTTAAGAAAAACCTACAAATTGTGGACATTGGTACATCTAGCATATTTACTTGGTGCAACAGATAGATACGGGAGCTTAGAAGAGAGGCCAGAATGGACAAAGTTTATGTTTCACAATCTCTTCTAGATCAATCTTTGGGAGTCAAACAAAGAACCTTCTCCTCCCTCACATTATTGAACCACAAACCTGTCTTTTCCTGGCTAGATATAGGGAATGGTAGGAAATGCAACTCTTGGTTTAAAGCTCGCCCCCCCTTATTCAAACTTCATATTGTATGGAAACAGGTCATTGAAAGTTGGAACATGGCCTCTGCATTTTCTTGCTCTTAGGGATGGCAAAATGTTGTGCTAAGTGTGCAAACAATTTAAAAAGAAGCCAGAAAAAGCAGAGCTGCCATCAGGGCTAGGAGAATGGATAAGTTGAGGGATGAACTGGAACAACTAGAGCATAAAGCAAGGTTACAGGATTGTAATATACCTAGATGAATCCAGGAACATTCCCAAACTCATCCTCTAAAAACACGACATAGTGCAGTTTCAATCTCATGATAGTCACTCACAAGGTTGAAAACCATAAACTCCATCATGCATAGCAGGGACTAGCTACTATGACATCCCCACTGACGTCATCAGCGCCCAACAGTGGGTGTAGACCATAGTATAAAAATATGCTCTCACACATACAAATCCACACACCCACACATACTTGAGCATCAATTTATACAAAGTCTTCGTACTGAGTTTCTGTCGGCACTCCGGAGGTGAAGGGCAGACTCAGCCATGATGAAGGCTAGCACTAAAGGACTGTAATGCCCAGCAACAACTGCTAGACAAAACAAAGGAAATCAGAATCCAGGATCAGATCAAAATTCAGAATTCTAAAATCTACTTCAGAGATTGGTGGGCTGTAAAAGTGGACAGGCCAACTAAAGACAATTTTATGAGGACTAGAAAAAAGAGAAACCAGGAGGAAATCCCTGTTTTGTAGAAGGATGATGGCTCTCTTGTCAAAACAGAGGAAGAAAATATGGAGATCATTGTTGGTCATTTCAAGGAACTGCTCATTACAGTAGACCCAAATGATGAACAGGTTACAGATGCCAGGTTGAGATGCCAGCAAGTCAGACAGTGTATGGTGTCTAATTTGGACAGGTTGTAGCTGGAAAATGATGTTTCCATTCAAGAACTGAAATAGGCTGCTTTCTCTATGGTTGATGGCAAAACTCCACGGGAGGATAGTCTTCCAATAGAGTTTTATAAGTCTTTATGGGATACAATTAGCCCTACTATAATGGCAATGTGGAAAGAGAGCTCTAACTTGGGCTTCTTGCCCTAGCACCTAAATGGAGGGGTTATTAGGCTCATTCCAAAAGATGGCGATAGGATAGTATTAAAGAATTGGAGACCTCTAACTATGTTAAACTGCTCCTACAAGAATTTTTGCCAAATCTTTGGATTTAAGGATGAGGAACAAGATGGATAATTGGATTCTTCAGGAACAGAAAGGGTTTATCAAAGGCAGACATCTGTTAGAGGCAATTATAAATCTTTGGGAGGGGTGCACACATGCAGAAATAACCAAGCAAGATCTATGCTTTATAAAAATTGACTTTGATAGGCTTATGATGATAGGCTGAACTAGGGATTTCTCTTGTAATCCCTCGGAATTTGGGGCGAGGGAAAAAGTTCAATTCATATTTTGCTTTGCTGCTTTCCAATGCCTCAGCAAAAGTCTGTGTAAAGGGAGAGATGAGTCAAGATTTCTCCTTGAAGAGATCAATAAAACAAGGGTGCCCTTTGGCCCCTTTGTTATTTGCTATTGCAGCTAATGCTTTGGGGTGGTTAATAAAAGACCAAGTGTCCATGAACTCAGTTAAAGGAATTGACCTTCCCTCAGGAAAACATTTAGTTAATCAACAATTTGTAGATGATACAACATTAACTATCAAGAACACAGATGTAGACATTGAAGGAGCAATGGAGTGTATGGATGTATTCTTCTTGGCATTAGGACCTAAGATAAATCACACCAAAATAGATGATGCCCTACTCTCTGGTGGCTCTCAAATACTTTTGGATCAGATGGGATGCAAAAAAATCCAACATGGACAAATTTTCAGATTGCTAGGCATTCCTATGGGATTCAAACTTAAAATGAAGGATAGATGGGAGTGGTTTTTAGACAGATTTAGGAAGAGAATAGATAGGCTCATAGGACTCCGGCCAACCTAGCAGGGAGAAGAGATGTCTTAAATCATTGTATCTCCCCGAATTCCATTTTCTACCTCTCTTGTTGGTGCCCTTCTAAAACAAGTTAAGGAAAATTTATCAGAATTTACAGATCTTTCCTTTGGGGGGGAAGTGATACAGAATGGAGAATTTCAAAGGTCAAATGGTCCTTTTGCACCAGACCTAGAAAGGAAGTGTTTGGAAGTAGTCAATATTCAACTGGCTACTTACAAACTTGTTGCCACTTGGATTATAAAAGCTATAACCTCTCCAGATAGTGATTCGGCCAACCTTTTGCTTAGAAATTTTAAATTTATTAAACCTTATAGAGCCCCTAGATGGAAGAATTTTCCTCTTCTCTCTACTAGTGGAAATCCTAAGCCTTGTATGAGTAAGGGAATCTCACTTTGGAAAACTTTGTGGGGTGCTTTTGAAAAGATCAAGAGCCACCTTTCTGGCAAAGGGAGCTTCATGGCTTTGGACTGAATCTGGGTGTCTATTTTTTTAACTAAGCATCAGTTATGTGATGAGGATTTCCTAAGAGCCTGACAATTATCAAAGAAAGGGAGGGGATCTGTGGGACAAGACCAAATTTAAATGGAAGTCATTGTTGGATATTAGAAGGGCATTCAGGCTAAATAATGTTGATCAAGAGCTGGTTATGAATAGAATTCAAGTGTGGGAGGGTGACACTACTTGGAAAGGGGGCAATGTTTTAATCTAGACCAGAGAATTTAGTTGGGCTGGTAGCTCTTCCTTCTTACCCATACCCATTCCATCTGACAGCATAGAAGAGGTGGTATCCATTCTAAACTCGAGATGGAAACTCTCTGATAATGAAAGGAAATGGAATGGATGGGATGTAAGGTTCTCTTTGATCTAGGAAAGAAAGATTCTAGAAAAAATGTCCACTCTCTTGTGGGGTTAATCTTTCATAAAGCTGTCTGGACTAGCTACAGGATCTTGAGTATTGGTCAGGGAGATGGAACTTACAAAGCTTGTTTTGGGTAAAAGAAGACATTTTTCACTTTTTTATTTCCTACCCCAGAGCTAGGAAGGTTTGGAAGGTGATCCTGTTAGTACTAGGGGAACCAATCAATTGAAAATCACTTTTACTGGGCTCGATGCACTCAAGCTACCTTATGCCAAATTGGTCAACATCAGAGCACATGCACTTTGGTTCATTTGGATTGCCACATATGCCTTTTAGTTTAATGATGAGTACATATGTGCTGAACAATTATTCATAAATTGGTATGGAAAGAATGCAATTGTACTTGCTATAATTGATTCTCATCTTCTATGGACCATGATAAATACTTGTTGAATCAAGACATCCATAACTTTAATGGCTAGATTTCTCAGTTACAAGTTGAATTGGAAGAGCACATTAGAGTTGTTGGGGGCTATACCAACTCCATCCAGGACCTGCAAACCCAAATCATACCTTCTCTCTTTTTAATTAAGGATGAACCAGCAAACTGACTGTTGTACACTGAGCCCTTTCCTATCTATCTAGGGGATGCAAGAAACCTTTTCTATCAACAAATGGAGCAGAGGCTGTTATCAAAGCACTACTGATTAGATCAGTGAATTTGATTTTTTCTTTCTCTCCTCTGAGCAGTGGAGTTTTTGTCTTCACAGAGATATTCCTCTTTAGAGGAGAACATTTTGTTCTGTTGGGACTTCATTGTACAAATCATATGATTATAATATAATCAAATATTTCTTTATCCAAAAAATAAACTAATCATTGGATATGCCACATTGGTAATAGCTATTGGGAGACTTAGAATTCTATGTTCTCATCATAAAAATTATTTAAATTGGAACATTATTTTGGTAAGGATGTAAATATCAACATGTAGTGTAGTAATATTAAGGTAAATAGACAAGAGAGCTTCTATACTTCATTAGTGTAACTACTATAAAGATATTACAATTTCATTAAATGGACTTCTAGCTCAAAATTCATGTCTATTTTAAAAAAATTCTTACAAAAAACATTCATTACATCCTTTTTATTATACCAAATATGTGTATTAGATGAGTCTTATAATCTAATGTAAGAAAGTTCTGACCATTACCTCAATTTCTTGAGTAGTAGCACCATGATCTTGCATTCCAACTCCACTTTTTTTATATGTTTCCATTATCTTCTTCATGCTAAAATAACAACAATAACATTTAAGTTATTAAAATACATCCCCCTGCCCCAATCTCTCTTTCTATCTATCTCATTTGTGCATGGTGTGTAGTTCTATGTGCATGCATATATGGGGGGAAGGGAGGAGATGATGAGAAGGAATATCACAAAATTATTTAAATGTTTTAATTTTTATTAAAAAAATCATGAAAAAGGACGATTGAAGAGTACTTCAAAATTGTCAATCTTTGTAATTGCATGTGGAAGACTTTCTAAAGATAGTGAGAGTAGCATGTCTTTATATGCCCTAATTAAATCAAGGAAAATTCAAATGGAGATCATATAGTCCAACACAAAACTAAGAATCAAAAAAGAAAAATCTAGAGAAACTTTGTCGTTAAAAAATATGCCATTTGCAATCAGAAGTTAATTTTTAAAATAAGAGAGAGCATGCAACATATTTATTAAAAAAATCATCTTTCCATGTTTTCCCCAACTCAGATTAACATACATCTTGAAGTATATTATCATTGGAGTAGTAAGCAACATGTAAACTTGCAAATGCAACTTAGGGTGTCTCCTTAACGTGTGAATAATGTGTAGTTTTAGAGGATCCATTAATGAGCACGGAAGGGGGTTGATGGACCTTATGCAATCACTATCTAACACGTCCACTAATTTGAGAGAGGAAAAGGGGATAGAATTACCATAGCTACAAATTTGTAAAAAAACTTATGGCAAGGAACATACTGCCTCTACCATCATGAGAAAGAAATAAAATATAATATTGTGTTGGATATTCACCTACACATAAATATCTCAATGTCACTTGAGTCTAGTAGTAATTTATGTATGCGTAATCTAATAATGCATTATCTTATGTGAAATAGGTATTTGTAATTATTCAAAATAAAGGAGAATCTATGGGTTTACTTTTGGACTTTGTAGTTACAGCTATAAATACATTGATCTGTACTCAATTATATATTCTATCAAATTACTTTGAGATTTTAGGATGTATGTTTAGTTATGTAGCTCCAAATACACCCTAATAGCACTCACCTAATTTATCCATTATGTAGTCCACTTTGTTAGTCCCTTAGTAGTGACTAGTGTTGGAAGGCAGAAAGGGGAGAGAGAGTCCTCTCGGTGATAGTATGTCAAGAGCGAGTAGACAATCAGTGGGAAATGAACACACAACCAATGTCATCCGATGGAACACACATCAATGAACAACACCAACACACACAAGAGTGATATCAATGTAACACCACACAACATACATAGGGACACCCCAACACTGTGTGAGACAAGGAGAAGAATGCCAACAAGAAAAGAGTCAAGCTCTGTGGTTGTCGATAAGAATACACCAAGCTCTGAGACACTCAGACTTGTTGGATGCACAAAGGAGCCAAAGCACACAGATACACTCCCTCACTGTCACCAACCAAGATCCTTGAGTCCTCGAGTCTCTTGAATCTCCGTCACAACTCTAGACTTGAGCTCCAAGAAGAGGGCTTCTCCCGCTTTCTCTCACACTTCACATCCTCTCAACGGAACCCTTCACCCCCTATGAAGGTTGCTCCCTCCACTCTTCTTGACCATTGCAATCTTGGTCTTCCACTTGGGGAGTGGATGGAGCACTTGAACAACCCCGAACGTGGGCACATGGGCCTCAACCAAGACGTGCACATCTGGGCATCAACCGTTTCCTCAACCACGTACAAGATGAAATCAACTAAAGATAAGGTCTCCAAACCCATGTACAGTTGCCCCATCACAAAATCATTTGCCGTCCTCGGCGAATCAAGCATGGGGTATGCCCATTATACAAAAATATGACTAAAATTAAAGAGATACAATATGTCACATCATGTAGACACGTCAAGATGAGAATAATAACCACATGGTTCCACAAAGTACCATATCATGGGGATAAAACTAAAGTGGAAAGCAAATGCAGACAATGAAATGTCGAGAGTGCCATATAGTAGAAATCCCATGATGCTAATCCGTCCGATACGTTAGATCCATCATGGGACCTCCTCAGATATATCTGATGCCCCTGAACTATGAGGAATCTATGTATCATCCTCATCACCATGAGAGCCATCATCATCACTATCCTCAGAGTGGGAGACATCTGTGCTCTCATCCTCACCCTCATCCTCATAATTGGGATCATCCTGGTCATGTGATGAAAGTGATGGAGAGCAAGATGGAGGCTGAGGGATTTGAGAATGTGTGACAGTGTGCCGAGGGTATGAGCATGGTGGTCGAAGAACATCCTCAGGCATGACTCGTGTAATAAAATCCTCTAGTTGCTGGACTCTATCCTCTACACGGCGGAGATGTGAAATGAGATGGAACTTCTTCTGATGTGCATGTAGTACTGTCGATTTCCATTCCGCATAATTAGTGTCTACCTGTTGAACTCTCTTTGTGAGACTAGTGATCTCTGCACGTGCCTCAACCAATGATGTCTCACCTGTGAGAGCTCTGGTATGAATGCCAAAAATCTCATGAATAAGTGAGTCCATGAGGCACTGGAGGATGGATGGAAGGGGTGGTGATGAAGAGGATGAAGCTCCTGGAGAGGAGAGAGAAGGGAACTATGGAGAAGAGAATGGCAGTGGTGGAATCGGAGGGGGTGTTGCTGATGAGGATAGAGGGGGTGTTGATGACGAGGGTGGAAGGGATCTTGATGCGAGGGTGGAGATGATCCTGCATTGTGGTGCATCTGCATATATAACTGCTCATAGAGGGACTTGAAGGCTGTTGCCTCCACAACCCACTCTCTCTTTGGGCCTCCATATATTGCTGCATGGTGAGTGCACCTTGAAGAGTGGGAGCCAGAGCCTCTCTCATGAAGTTGGTTAATACCAACAATGCACAAAGGCGAGTGTCAACCCCATTGTCAGCAATGTCATGTGTGAGATGGTTCAGAGACTTTGTTAGGTTGCTCAACCCCTGATCTGTGGCAAGGTCTCGTGGATGTGGCATGAGAAAATCTTTCAGAGTGGCATCCCATCCCCATAGTTTGCCTTGCATCTCCTTCTTGATGGTCGTGGTGAGGCCATGTAGAAGGTTTGGCGGATATCAAAGAGGTGATGCCTGCTGCAAGGTGGTTCACTCAATTGCATCCTTATTTTGTGTGTGAAGCAGTGGTTGAGGTATGTGATATAAGTATTAGGGAGATCCACTTTCACCCGTCGAGCTACGGGAGAGAAGGAAGATGTGGCCTATAGTAGAGGTACTGGTACTGGATCAAGAGATGTGGGATGGCGAATGGTGTTGTGGGTGAGCGGGGTGACACAACCATGGTGTCTTGTAGGAAAATAGAGAGGGAATGAGGGTGGAACCTATGGGGATGGCATGGATAGAGACACCAAGCGGAGAATTGAAGAAGAAGTGGGGGTAGAACGATTCAATGTGTCCACTAGTTTGAAGGTGGAGTTATCCACTTTTGCTTGGTAACGTTGACAAGGAGCTCGTGAGGAAGCTGGGGAAATGAGATATAGTGGTGAGACATTAGAGGTGCATGTGATAGGTTGTGCAGACTTGGGGGGTGGCATCTTTGTGGAGGGGGAGGACTGTAGAAGAGCAGGAGGTGTGCAAGAAGTAGATAGCAGAGGGGTGGATGTGGGAGAAGTAGAAAGCAATGGGAGTGTGGTTGAGCGAGGGCACTTTCTAGGTGAGCGAGGGGAAAGGGAGGCCTTTTAGAGAGAGCATTGGAAAGAGATGGTGGTAGTGTGGGATAGAGTTGTTGTGGTTGAAGTGAGATATGGTGGTGCTAATGAGAGTCATAGGAATGGGGGTAATAGGTGGTGTTGGGGGTTGAGAGGTAACGGTTGGTGTTGTGGTTCTAGAGAGGGGAAGAATAATTAGGAGCCTGAAGAGGGAGGAAGGAGAGGAGACTACATCAGAGGCAACGAGGGTGGGATTAGGGGAGTTGTGGGAGACAAGAGAGCAGTGATTAGGGGCCCAAGATATGTGGTTGTGCGAATACGACAGATGGTGGTGGTGAGATGGTTACAGATAAGTTCAGCAAAAGGATAGGGTTTTCGATGGACAAGACATAAGAGAGCATCAAAGTATGGGGTTGAGAGATATCGGCCTTGGCAAGGTGTAAGGCACGGAGTGAGGTATTGAAAGAGGCAGTAGGGGGAGGAATCTGTCTCGATCTTATTGATTTTCATGCCATGGCGATCCCAGGGAGTGGCATTGGGATACAATCTCAAAATATGTGTGGGCAGATCATGGAGTGGAAAGCCACTGTATCCAAAATTGGTAGGTGCCAAGGGTGGTGTGTGCAAGTGGAAGGCAGACTCAATTTGAGATGGGGAGAGTGGCGGTACAGTGGAAGAAAAAGAGGAAATGGAAGTGCAACAAACTACCTCATCAACATGCTGAAATGGTAGAGAATCAAAAAATTATAAACACAATTGTGTAAGAGATGTGGCATCAAAAATAGAAGATAGAGGAGAGCATGTCGGCACCTTTATAAATGTAATCATAAGAGGCGGTGGCGCTTGGGAAGCTAACCTGCTCTTGGATCGAGGTGGCCTTTTGTGTCGAGCAGTTGTGTGGCCAAGTTGTGTTCCTTCCTCTTCTTCACCTAAACTCAGGTGCACAAGAGCAGAGAAGGGAGGAAGAGAGAATGGAGGGGGTGTCGATGGCGAGGTTGCAATGGGATCTAATGGAGAGGATGGGAGAAGAGAGACCAGAGAGGGTGTTGATGTCGAGGGAGCAATGGAATATAACAGAGATCCTATGAGGAAAGGTGGAACCGATGGAGAGGCTAGTATGGATGGAGATGTAGAGATGGAAGAGCTTAGAGATGGAGGTGGTGTTGATGGCGAGGTGACTGAGGGAATGAGATGGAGAGTTGGTGTTTGAGGATTGGTACCACCAAGGAGACACGGGGGAGGTGTAGATGGTGAGGTAATTGAGGAGCTAGTTTGAGTCAACATGGATTCCAACTCAAGATGAGTATCCAAGAGTTGAAGTAACCGTGCTACTCTATTACCATCCGGCGAGGGTATGTTGGAAGGAAGGGGAGTCGATGAAGAGGACGCGGGTGTGATGGAAGGATGCGGTGAAGAGGAAGAACTCACAGGACGAAAGAAAGAAAGAATGCTTTCGTTATTTTGTGTCGAAACTGGTAGGTCCATGATCCATAAACCCACCAAGTGTGACGAGACTCCCAATCCACAAGATGTGACCAGAGGAATCGATTGTGACAAATCCAAGAGGTAATCCGAGGAGTCGAGATGAAGAGCTGTGATGAAGACTCCAAGCTGACGAGCTGTGACAAATCAAGTGTGACTAGCTGCGACTGTGACTAGCTATGACAGTGGGAGCTGAGTGTGACTGTGAGGGCTGTGTGACAAATCAAGTTCTTGTTGTGACGAACCACTTTTTGACGATGTTGTTGAGATGAATCAAGTTCTTTGATGAGACGAATCAAATTCCTTGGTGACGACCGAGATTCTAAGCTGTGAGGAAGAGAGCTAATCCTCACAAAGCTGTAAGAGCTGTGATAAAGGACTGTGATGAAGTATCCAAAAGAATCGCGGTGACGATGAGAGCTGCTGTGACGAAGCAAATCCACAATCCGAGAAGCTGTGACGAAAAGAGCTAATCCTCACAAAGCTGCAAAAGAATCTCCCACAACATAACGAATCGCGAGAGCCTTTTCTCCGCAAGCTACGAGCTGTGACGTAAGATGTGATCCAATGAGAAGTGTGACAGAAGATGTGATGGTGAGGAGGTGGGTTGAGAAGAGATGGCGTGGAGGAGGTGGCTGCTCTTGGAAGAGGTGGCGACAAGAAGAGTTGCACCTCAAGTGTGAAGCAAGATGTGAACGCTGTGAGCTGCGTGGGAGGTGTGATGACGGTTGAGGGTAAGTTGGGAGGTGTGACAAGGTGAGAGGCAAAAGCATGGTGGAAGGTGTGAGGCAAAATCATGGTGGGAGGTGTGACGAGAGGGGAGTCAAAAGCAAGGTGGGAGGTGTGATGAGAGGGGAGGCATAAGCAAGAGTTTATTGGTGACAAGGGAGGTAAGTTTGGTGACAAACAATTTTTTGACAAGGGAGTGAAGTTTTGTGACAAACAAGGAGATGGGAGGTAGTATGGCAAGGAGGTGTGACGATGACACAGGTGGTGATAATGTTGGTGACAAGGGAGGGAAGTTTAGTGACAAACGAGGTGGGAACAAGTGGTGACAAGTGGTGATAAGGTGGTAACAAGTGGTGATTAACAAGTGGCGACAAGTGGTGACAAGTGGTCACAAGGTGGGAATTGGGTGACAACACGATGGGAACAAGTGGTGACAATCTACTAATTGTAGGAGTGGATAAGTATGGAGGTAGAGGTGTGTTTACTAGAGAATGGGAGGGGAAGTAATGACCAAGTTCTTTCGATGGGCAAGGGAAGAAGTGGGGGAAGAGGGTTCAGGAATGGTGGAATAGGGTGCACATAGGGTAAGGGAAGAAGTGGGTGAAGAGAGTGCAAGAGTGGGGGAATAGGGTGTAGTGGAGATGCTAGGTGAAAGAAGTCTGCGAAGGTAAGAGAGAGGAGCAACGAGTTGGTTGGGATGTGAGAGGATGAATAGGGGAGGCATGCCCTTAAAATTAAAGTGCAAGCTCCCTTGTACCTATCATTTATGGTACAACTTGAGTCGTGATCCATTAATAAGACCTTTAGAATCCCCATCAATGGTGCTTAGCAACACTTCTCCTTGAGGAAGGATGTCTGTAACATTGAATGGTCCTATCCAAGTATAGACAAATTTCTTTTCTTTTTTAAAAGATTTTGCTTCATACATTAAAACAAAATCACCTTTTCCAAACTTAGGTTTCCTCAAATATCTGTCATGCCAAGCCTTTCGCTGTCGTCCCTCAATCTCAGCTGAAATTTGTGCCAACCTCTGCTCCTCATCAAGTTGCACCAAAGCCTCCAGTCGGGCAGGGTATGTTTCATGAAAGTGGTCTGTGCGGGGTGTTATCAATTTGTAAGAGCCCAAGTTGAATTCAAAGGGCATGACAACTTCTTGCCCGTATGCCAATTGGAAGGGAGTGTGCTTAGTGGTTGCTTTGTATGCAGTGTGATATGCCCATAAGGCTCCCAAAAGAGCCTCATGCCATTGTTGGGGCATCTCATTGTAGATTTTTAAGATCATCTTGCTCAACACCTTATTTGTACTTTCTGCTTGGCCATTAGCTCGAGGGTAATATGCACAAGATCATTGATGAAAGATTTTATACCTTTCGAGAAGATGTGAGATGACGTCATTGATAAAATGTGTACCCCAATCGCTCATGAGTTCAAGGGGGCAACCATATCTTGTGAACACGTGCTCATAAAGGAATGTGGCAACTGTGCTTGTAGTGTTGTCAGTGGTTGCCTTGGCTTCTGCCCATTTGGTGGCATAATCTGTGGCAACTAATATGTATTTTTGACCATTGGAGACTAGGGTGATAGGTCCCATGAAATCTAACCCCCAATGCTCAAAAGGAGCCCAGGGTTCACTAAGAGATAGTGGATTGTGGTTGAGACGGTTTGGTCTTGGAGTTGCCCTTTGGCAGGCATCACATTTTTGGACGAAGGTCTTTGCATCTCGAAAGAGGTAAGGCCACCATATCCCAGATTGTAGTATTTTCCTTGTAGCAGTAACAACTACTGAACAATGTCCACCCGCCGGCGGTCTAGCGCATCTTCCAATATGTGTGGGGTTTCATGTGGGTTGACACATCTTCTAAGAATACCATCTCTTCCCATCGGTACAATTCTCCATTTATCATTTGATACCATCTACATTTGATAAGAACGGTGCACTTTTGCCTTGGTGTCATTCCTTCTGGAAAAGTGCCCATGGAAAGAAGGGTGGCTACATGCTCGTACCAATATAAAATGACTTCTGCTTGGAATTAGGAAAGCATCTGGTAGGTCATCAAAATTCCGTCTTCTATGCTAGGTTCCCCAGACTCTATCCTAGAGAGGTGGTATGCTGCAAAGTGTTGCTTTTCGGGTCGAATCACCACTTCAAAGTCAAACTGTTGAAACAACAACAAACACCTTTGTACCTTTCCAAAAACCACAGTTTTGTTAAGGAGATACTTGAGTGCTTGATGATCGATGATCATGATGAATTTGTTTGCCAAAAGATAATGCGAAAATTTTTGCAGAGCAAATATTATTGCCAACCCCTCCCTCTCTATGGTGCAATAGTTTGTCTCTGCAGAGTTGAACTGTCAACTGGCAAAATATATAGGGAGGTCTAGTGGCCCTTCATCTTCAGGTTGTGTGAGTAGTGCCTCGATAGCTTTGTTGCTTGCATCAGTATATACATGAAAGACCTTATTCCAGTCTGGGTTCCCAAGTATCGGGACACACACCAATGCCCTCTTGAGTGTGTCAAATGCTTGTTGTTGTCTAGGACCCCAATGAAAGGGAACACCAAGGTGAAGTAGCTTGAGAGGGCATACTATATCTGCAAAGTGCCTAATAAATTTTCAGTGATAGCCTGAGTGTCCAAGGAAGGCTCGCACTCCCTTGATATCATTGGGGGGCTCCATTGTGAGAACTGCCATTATCTTCTCTGGGTCAGGGCACATTCCCATACAGGATATCACGTGCCCCAACAATGTCCCTCTTGTAACTAGAAATTCACACTTCATTGGGTCGAGCCTTAATTCGGCCATTCTACATTTTTTGAAACATAGAAGTAAAAGATGAAGGTGCTCTTTTAAGGAAAATTCTTTTGCTTCATACCTCTTTCCATTTGTGCAAGCGAAGTCATCCAAGAATACTAGCATAAAATTGGTGAGATGTTTGTGGAATACTTTGGTGATGACTCTCTGGAATGTTGGTGGTGCATTGCTGAGCCCGAATGCCATTTTCTTAAACTTGTGTGTACCCCATGGAGTCACAAATGCTGTTTTGTCTTGATCTTCCTCAGCAATGGATAGTTGGTTGTATCCACTAAACCCATCCATGGAGTACAATGAAATCCTGCCACATCTTTGAGCACTCTGTCCATGAAAGGGAGTGGAAACCCATCCTTGATGGTTGCTTCATTCAAGGCTTGATAGTCCACACAAACTCAAATTTTCTTGGTCGTTTTCTTGGGCACAATGACTATTGGTGACAACCATTCAGAATGCTCAATTGGGACTATGAGTCCAACAGTTTCCATCTTTATGAGCTCCTCCTTGATAGCCTTGGCATAATTGGGATTCATACGATAAGGCGGCTTTTGAACAGGCTTTGTATCAGGTTTGAGGGGTATGTGATGCATGCCTATATCCTTAGGGACTCCAACTAGGTCCTCATAAGACCAAGCAAACACATCTTTAAACTCTTGGAAAAATGTCTTCACTGTCTTCAAGCTCTCTGGTTCCTCCCAAGCCCAATTACTATGATGAATATAGGTCGTGGATGCTCAGGGCTACCCAAGTTGAGTTCTTTGACTATGTCCTTCCCATATGTTCCTAGTTCTTTTCCTTCCCTTGCTTCTTCTTCTAGGAGTTCTATTTCATGAGTTGGAGCATCATTGATGGGGAAATCCCACACTCTTTCTTCACACCATTTTGAAGGAAAATCCTCTCGAGTCAAGGCAGGAGGAAGGGCTTTCCCTTTAGATGCTTTTGTTTGTTTGGGAGCTTTTGACTTCCTTCTGGATCCTTGGTCACATATCCCAATCACCTCAACATTATCTAGGTCAATGTCCTCATCTAGGCATTCTTCTTGGGGTACCTCAGATAGCTCCATCATGTTCACTTCTACCATGCCCAGACCTATGAGCGAATCTAGCACATCTGATTGACTATCCAATTGACATTCCATCACTCCGTCTAGTCCAATAGCTTCAGGATCTACTTCTGGTACCACTTGTGTGCTCCATTGTTGTTCCTCATTACACACTTTAGAAACTCCCTCATCATTGCGGGAGTCATTCCATTAGGGCTCACTTGCATTATCAAGGGCTATCTTGAGCATTCCACGACCACAAGGTACCATGAGTTGGTTTAATCCCCAATCATGGATCACTCAAGCCACTCTTAGCCATGGACGAACAATGAGTAGGGGATAGGCATTTTGTGATCTTTCCATTTCCATGACAACAAAATTCATAATGAATGTCAATCGATCCATGTGCACCTTTGCTCCCTTGACTAGTCCAAGGGGTCGCATTGTTCGTTGATCTGCAAGACAAAGCACAAAAGGGGAGGGGTCGGTGATTGGTAGCCCTATCCTTTCCCTAGTTCCCTCTGGTAGTATGTTGACACCTGAACCACCATCCACAATTACTTGTTTGATTTGAAACCCTTCAAGAACAACTGTGATTTTGGGGGCATGAGCATCAATCACTTTGGGACCCGAGAGACACACATCAACACTTTCTTGAGCTACAGTGAGACCACTTCCTATATCATCGAGGTCATCCTTCTCCAGGGATCTTTGTGTCCCCCATTTCTTAGCTAATCTAGATAGCTCATTGCCAACTTTGGGACTCAATGCATAGAGCTAGGGGATAGTTATTTGTAGTCGTGCATTGGTAAGTGAGGCTTCCACCTCATTACTCACCGCATCTTCTTGAGTTTGCCTTCTTCTTTCTGTGACTCTTCTTTTAGCATTGAGTTCCACATGCCCCAAGGTGGGTTGAGGAGGGACTACACTTGTGGGTGGAATAGCTCGTGGAAAGAGGACCTCACTTGGATGGGGAGAATCATATCGAGTTTGGTTCCCCTGATGGTTCCTTGCCAAAGCCCTCACCATGCGGGGGGTGACATGTGGGAGGGAGGATGAAAGATTTGGATGAGAAGAAACTTCCCCAAACTCTGGGCATCCCAACTCTCTAACTCCTTGCAAGAAAGCGCACTCCACCACTGGTTGTTAGAGGGTTGAGGATGTAGGAGATGAAGGGCTGGATTCTTGATGCACTATGGCTTCTATCCTAGTGACTGCTGCCACTAAAGGGGGTTCTGAGACACCTTCCATCACTCTTATAAAATTGTAAGAGGGGTTGGACGTTCCTAGATTGCCAAGGAGGGACTGGGTGGCTAATTGGTTTCATAGTTTTGGGCAATCTTTTGTGTAGGGATCCTTTGAGTCGAGGCAATTTCTGCATGGTGGAGATCCTTCAAGAATTGGGCATCTACTCTGGAAGTGTCCATACTCACCACATCAAAAATACATAATAGGTCTATTGTTAAAAGGCTTACGAGGAGGGACAGAAGTTGTAGTAGCATACACTTGGGGGGTAAGAGTGGGGACATAATTATGAGGTGGAACACATGCAGGAGGGACACAAGGGGGTTGGGGGAAGTATAGAGCGATGGTGGTGCTTATCAAGGGGCATAGATTGGTGGCACAGTTTGTTGACTATAGGGGAATGCATTGTGCAGGTATGTCGATTTAGCAAGGATTGAATTTGAAGTATAGAGAGGGGAGGATGATGAAAGAAATAAAGAAGAGGTAGGAGAGTGTGATACATTTACCATGTAGTCCTCCACAAAGGGTGCACTCCCATTTATTAGCCCCTCTGCATATTTTGCATTCCCTTGAGGCAGAAACAATCACTGGTATCATGTCCAGAGCATTCACAAAAAGAGCAGTACTTCTTGTTGGGGCAATTGGATGCCAAATGACCTGATGAGGTGCAAGATGAGCACTAAGTTGCAACATTCTTGGCCTTCTTTTGAGACCTTCTATGTCTCTCTTGAGCTGCGCTACATCGTCACCTTTGGACCTTTGGTGGAGTTCTTCCATTTCTTTCTTGAGTTGAGCCACTTCTTCACCTTTCACTCTCTGTTGTGAAACTCTTCCATTTCTTTCTTGAGTTGAGTGAGCTCATCCCTAGAGGTGCTTGTGATAGGGGTTTCCCTCCATGACAATGACTCTCGTTCAAACACAAGACATGCATTCTCAACTTGGGTGGCCATTTCTTGGAGTTGCTCAAGGGTGGCCATCTGGGAAACTATCTCTCAGATCTTTCTTTGGGTCATAGGGGGTAATGCCTTCATAACCCACTCTTTGATGAGTAATGCGCTTGGATCAGTGGGTAGCCGAGCCACCAGAACTTTGACTCTATTGACCAACTCAGCTACTATTTGCATTTGGCTCATGTTGAGTGAATCCAAATCTTGAACAATGAGATCATAAAAATTTCTAGCTCGAAATATCCTCAAGAAAGCTTCCTTGAGGTCATTCCAAGCGGCAAACTGGCTATACCATTTGTCGGCACCTTCTTCCAAAGTGGATGGGAAGAGAAAAAGATATGCGTCTCCCCTTTCCACTCCTTTGGACTTACATGCATACAAGAACCTTCGAATGTGGTCATCAGCATCCTCTGTCAAGGCCCCTTTGAATTTGGAAGCTTTGACCATGACCTTTGCAAGAAGTTGTGGTAGTGGTTCCATTGGTGGAGCAGGGACAAACACTTGATGTGGTGCAATTGGGGTATCCTCATGTGGCCTACAAGATTATGATCGATGATGAGAAGAATATGCGGAAGGAGGAGTGGAACAAGATGGGGAAGCTGCTTAGGGGGACATCACCTTAGCCTTCCTCTAGGCCTTTGTCCAGAGGAGAGAGGTACACTTGAAGACCTTCTCCTCAAGGACACCTTGAGCTTGGATGTGGATAGGTGAGGAAGGTGCACTCCTTTGGCTTGACCTACCACTCATGAGCAGTGGTCGCTCAATCTTGAGAGTCCCACCATGATCGCCAAAAATTGATGGAACTGTAGTCCACTTTATTAGTCCCTTGGTAGTGACTAGTGTTGGAAGGCAGAAAGGGGAGAGAGAGTCCTCTCGATGATAGTATGTCAAGAGCGAGCAAACAATCAGTGGGAAATGAACACACAACCAATGTCATCCGATGTAACACACATCAATGAATAACATCAACACATACAAGAGTGATATCAATGTAACACCACACAACATACACAGGGACACCCCAACATTGTGTGAGACAAGGAGAAGAATCCCAATAAGAAAAAAGTCAAGCTCTATGGTTGCCAATAAGAATACAGCAAGCTTTGAGACACACTCAGACTTCTTGGATGCATAGAGGAGCCAAAGTACATAGATACACTCCCTCACTGTCACCAATCAAGATCCTTGAGTCCTTGACTCTCTTGAATCTCCGTCACAACTCTAGACTTGAGCTCCAAGAAGAGGGCTTCTCCCACTTGCTCTCACACTTTACATCCTCTCAATGGAACCCTCCACCCCCTATGAAGCTTGCTCCCCCCACTCTTCTTGACCATTGCAATCTTGGTCTTCCACTTGGGGAGTGGATGGGACTACAAGTGACCGCTATTAGTCACAATCATTCCATATGTTGCATAAGAGCTATGTGAAGCTATGATTTTGTGCCTCATTTTGAATTGACTTAATTTTTCAGGGCCTATAGGAAAAGTGGACAAAATCTCTTTGTAGTATTTTCTTTTCATCTTGGAATAAATTTGAGCATCATAAATAGTTCCTTGCTGATAAATCCTATATCACATTTATTAATTTGGAACCCAATAGGTTGTAGACACTAATATGTTAGTAGATGTATTAACTATGAAGCAGTCTCATCAAGAAAACACCCAAGCTCAACCATTCATAGTTTCTATTTTTGGATCAATATAGGAGTACTTGGCAAATCACCATGTTCATTGCATGCATGAATTATAATCCCTATGGCTTCTCTGCAACATCTCGTCTCCCAAATTGCCTTGAATCAAGAAGGTACTTATATTGATCCTAAATTCACATCATGTATGTCTTTATGTTCATGTCATATATCCATCACCGTTATGATTTGAAATTATTTCAATAGCACAAATCTAAGCAACATAATGGCATGTTCTATATGCAAGAATTTTCTTTAAAAAAAGTTAACTCCATGTGGGCCAAAAGCATTAATGAGTGATACTTTATACAAAATAAAAGTTCCTTACCACATGTCACCCTTTCTCATTATAATTTTAAATGCAATGGGGACATACTGACATATCCTTTAAAACAAGGGGAATATGTTGAGAGAAACCGTGATGTTTCACTAAATGCATTCAAATTGTATATGGCATAATGTATTAGCATAAATGTTCAAATATAGATCTTCTTTCTATATTAAAGTTTTTTTTAGTCCATTTTATGTGGGAATTCACATCTTGGAAGTGGAGGTAGGATGACTATATAAGATCAATAATTTGGACTCGGTCCATAAAGGGTTTACAATGGTGCTTCACATCAAGAATCATGTATAGACCCACTTGGGGATCATATTAGACCTTGTTTCTAGACCTTGAAACTCGTCATTATTTCCTCTTTGTATGCAATAAAATAGTACAAATTGCTTTTTTCACTTGATATTGATTAGTAGATGAGCCTATTTTGGGATGCATTTGCTTGTTTAAAATTTAAGCTGAAAGATAGCAAGGATCATCAGGTTCCATTTTGTATAAAACGTATAGTATTTCCACTATATTATCACTCGATTACTAGTTTTCCATCCTTAAAAATAAAGAAAAGGAAATGTAAATGGCCATGACATCTCAAAGAGTCCCCAATCTTTTGTAGAAAGACACAATAAAAAATTTCTCGCATATATTTCTTCTAGCTTAGAGTATTATGGGCAACCACTTTGCTAGAATCTCGATCAATATCCTCATGTGTGAACACATTCATATATTTTGTCTAATAATTAATTATCTCTAAACCCACAATTGGTGATATATTATTTTTGTAATTTATTATATCTATCTTGGTTTCTTGATCCTATCTTGAATGGCTCTCTAGCTCCTAAATCTAACTAACCTAGCTTGAGTTTTAGGGGATGTAGCAATCCATGTGGCCGGGATGGCTGTCACAGATATGATAGCCATGCCAATAGATTTAAGATGTGAGAAAATCAATTTTATCTTCAAGGTATGCAACATGTGATGATAGTTATAAGCTATTTCCTTAGTGGGCTTATAACCAATTATCACATAGCAAGCTCCATCATTTGTGCTTGGGTGCTCAGCCTATAGATCACTATGTAATAATGAAGAGCTGTGGGATCCTCTATACATCATCATCTAGAGAGTACTTTGGAGAAGCATCAAGTTCATGGTATTTGCAGTAAAAGTAGGTGCAAGCCTACACCTATAGGAGAGCACAAGGGTGCAACAAAGAGCCTTGTATGTAGTACACATCAATGCTAGAATTATGTCATGTTGTCATACCTTTCAAATTGTATGGGAAATTGTGGGAAAATCACACGATCCTCTATGAAAGAATATCAAGTGAGCCACTCATAAACATGTAGCATAGCATGCTTTGTATGTAGGGGTAGTTAAAATTGTGGGGCCTACATGCCTTTTACATACATGATGGGATTAATAAAATAACAACAAAGTGTAACTTACAAGTGTAGCTTCATGGAGGTGTGTCTAAATGTTAATATTGAAAAATGTACACATGCAAGATGTGGATAACTAACTAAGTGAAGATAAAAAATTCAAGAATAAGGGTACCAAAATACATGCTCAGTATATGAAGTTTATGAAGAATGGCACCCCATGGGAATAGGCTAAACCTAAAGCACAAATATGAATGCATAGATGAAGAAAATAGTAAATAAGTGCTACCACTAATAAAATCACAATCTAGCACTTGAAGACATGCAAAGAGAATAGTGCAAGAGAGACTCTCATTGAATAAAAATGGAGGTCGTGATAGATTTGTCATGCAAAAAGGTGATTTTCCATTACTATGTTATGACTTACGAAAGTTGTTAAGAGCCATGATTCAAGTGTAATTCTTTCATCTCAATCATAATTTACTTGTATTCTACTAACTCTACTAGATGTTGTATTATAGCAATCCTTACTACAATTTGCTCAATACTCACAAGTTAGATTTACCATGTATTTAATGCCCCCCTCAAACATATATAGCATACATTAATAGCATACCTCCCTCTTGGGGGTTCACCTTATGTAAGACATGTATACAATGTGTGCTCAAAAGGTATTTGAAAAGCCCCTCTATAACCCCATTTGCTCTATTTCATATATCCCTACTGTGAATTTTTTAATCAATATTTATATCCCTTTTATAAATGTGAAATTTGAAAATCATGTATTTTTTGCCCTCCTCTTGTACATTTTAGTGTAAGTTAAAGTGGATGCTACCTATGAGAAGCCATGTTGCCCAACCAAATAAGGAAATTAATTTTGTCACAAGCATCCATTACACACACTAGTGCTCAGTAGAACATTTGTACCTGCTTCACTACGAGGGAGAACAAAGTGTAAAACACTGACTTAATACACTCAAGAACACAACTTTTTTAAGGATTCATGAATTGTGTTAAGATACAAATGTTCTTGAGGCTACATTTCTTTGATACTATGAATTAGGAAACATGATCCTTATGAACATTTTGCCAATGAAATTAGAGACCATCTTAGGAGATCAGGACTAGATTACTTAGAGGCTATTTGTTAAGAACTTTATTCTTATGAGTAGTTGGCATGAGAATTGCAAACTATGTCAAGGATCGGAGTGCTCCTAAGGCTAGATGCTTAGACACTATGTATTAGGTGATGTCAATCTCATGGAAATTTTGCAAGAGAATTGCAAACCATGTCAAAATAATGGAGGTACTCCTAAGGCTAGATTTCTTAAAAACCACATATTAAGCAACTTGATTTTCGTGAGCATTCTACCAGGGGAATTGCAAATCATGTCAAGAGATTGGAGTGCTCCTGAGCCGAGATTTCTTAGATACTATGACTTAGACAAATTGATTCTCATGAGCATTACACCAAGAAAATTGCAAACCATGCCAATATACTGGAGTGCTCTTGAGGCTAGATTTCTTAGAGACTATACATTAGATGACTTGATTCTCATGAGCATTGTATTAGGGGAATTGCAAACCAGTGCTCTAAGGCTATATAACTTAGATATTATGTCTCTTATTGTTCATCTTAGAGTGCAAATACAAGCACTCATGTGTAATGTGAAGTGAAGAAACCACGGTTTTAGTCAATGCATTGAAACCTTGAGGTGCCCATGAACAAATTTGGAGTGCTCTTACACTTCATTCTAAATGAGATAATATTTAAAAAATATTGTCTAAATTTTGAGTGCATTACACCTCATTCTAGATCAGATAATATTTAAAAAATAACTTGTGGAATTTGGGAAATAAATATGCCCTACCATTTAATTTTAAAGCAATGCATAAAATTACCCCTATTGTAAATATATTTCTGTAAGTTTGAAGAATAAAAATACTCTCATTTTGAACTCTCATGGTATACTTACATATCCCAGGGTGACCCCCTTGAGATTTCCCTTCATCTCAATAAATAGTCTCTCTTTTGCTTACGGTATGAGTTATTTGCCCTATCTTTCTCTAGTTCGAAGAGACTTCCTAATGATGAAGGCTACCTTGCAATGCAATTCCTACTCATTTATGGGAGACTTGAAGGCATAGTCAAACTCATAGGCAAGTACTCAAGGTCTTGCACTACCAAGAAACCCTAGGTATCATGTGCATTTAAGGGTTCTTTGAAAAACTCCTCAATTAAAATTTTCCCCCCAATAAAACCACCCCTCTTTACTTATGAACTAATAAAATTTTTCCTAAATTTGAATTAAAAAACACCTTCTGTTATTGTAATCCTGCTAAAATTTTATCAAAAGGTGAATTAAAATTTCCCTCCTTTTGAATGCACATGGTATACTAAAATTTCGTTAGGTGAGCCCCCCTTGAGCGAGCGATAGTAAGGATGGTTGTAATCCAACATTTGACAGAGGCTATATAATAATGAAGTGGTGATTGAAGTAAATAGATAGGTGGCAAAATCATTACTGAAATCATTTTACTTAACAAGATATATAAGGCCTAACACAAAAAGGAAAAATCACATTTTTTCATGACAAGTTTGTTGCCTCCTCTCAGAGCCTCTTGTACATCTTCTTTTATGGGTAGATTTGAGTGTTAGCTTGTTGATTCATTAGTTGCAACATCTATTTAGCCTTAAAATTTTTCTTCTTTGCATTTAGGTTCATGACTTTAAATGTAGGTCTAGCTTCTTGCATACTATAGGATTGTGTAACCTTCTATAAAATCTAAATGTACCATGCCACCATACTATTGTAGGCTCCACTTGAAATTTAGCACCACCACCAATTAGTATTGTATTATAATTAGTATGTAAGCTCACCAAAGTAATAGCTAATATCTACCATCACATGTCCCATATCTCACCAAAGCCAACTTTTCTATAATTGAAAATCTACTACCATAGCTATCACAACTATGATAGCCTCATTATCAAGCCACCATGGGTTCCTAAATTCCATATAGCCTTCTTTTATTAGAGTAATATGGTTGGGGATAGAGATAGTAAGTCACATGATGGAGATGGTAGGATTGAGGCAAGAATACTAGAGGGACAAGACTCATTTTCTAGGCAAGAATTCCCTTGTCTTCAACACACCGCATGCATCACTGAGAATCTTAAATAGAATAAAATATAATCTTGAAAGGTCAATGACCCTTGAAACACACATAAACAAACTAGAAAGAATCATGTACTCATTCTCTTGTTAATCATCATTGGCATTAAATATCCACATATAGGATGGTTCTAGTGGGTCACGTAGTTCTTCATAATTTTCCAATATCATAATAGGCAGAGACATTAAACTAACTATGGTCATGGAAGAAGCTATCAAATACAACATCCACACTAGCAATGTATAAAGTGAATTTGTATCAGATGATGGTATCTGTATCAAATTCCTTCTAAAATTTCATGTGTTATGATTTTCCAAGTTTTCTATAAAATAGCTCTCATGTGTGAAAAGTGAAAAGTGACAATCTCTCATGGAGAATGGCACCTCGTTCTACACAAGCAGTTTTCCTAGTGAACGGTGAGTTAAAAATTTGACAAGGAGATGCATGATGAATAGGTTACAATGTAAGAGGGAGAAACAGTAGCTACTCTTCTTGACTACTTCTGTTATGTGCCTTATGACATAGATTCCAAGTCTACTATAGAACTACCTTGCACAAGAGGAGTGCCCAAGTGAGTAGCTTAGCTTTGCTACAACACTACTTTGATGCTTCAATCGATGTTAATCGTCTACTCTAGTTCCAAGCATGCTAACATGAAGTGGAATTATTCTTGTTGTTAGATCTTCCCATTTTCCTACCAACCCAATCCAATGCCATATATAAGATCTTATAGTAATCTAATGACAATAAGAATAATGCCTATTGGTTTGTAGCTAGACATCATACATCAATACACATGCAATACCAAGTGTATAGGGTTTTCTAGAAATACAACTTTCTCAAGATGATGATGTTTGGGTGAATTACACACCCACCAATATTCATTATAGAATCTGCAATGAAAACCATAAGACCAAAATATTGCAAGACCTATTGGGCACTCTAATCCACTAAAGAATGATGTCATGGAGAAATTTTATTGAACAATTGGAAATATAAAGGGACCAAATATCCTTAGTATATGTAAGAAAAAAGGATCCATTTTAACTAATTATGTGATCTTAGTCATATATTTTCCAATGAGTATATCAATGATATAAAGGGCTATCACATGGTTACTACTTGAAAGGGATTGTATCAGCTAAGATTTCCTTAGATGTAAGTTTGTGGAAAATAAAAAAAGAAATAGAGGGTTCACTAAAATTTACAAATCATTGAAGCTAGATTCACCTTTGAATCAATGAATGACTTGGTGCTATGTGTTTCTTGTGTGACTTCTTCTTGCACAATTTGGATGCACATCATATCACCTATTTGAGCTCAACATTGACATTTTCAAGTCAATCATGAACCTCTTTAAATTATTGATCAACCTATTATTGAACTTTTGTGATTTTCTCACATATTCCAAAGCTTCATTGACAGAAATTTGGAGGCAAATACTATCAAATGAAGTAGAAATATATGTTCCAATAGATTCTTTGCTTTCTCTTGCTCCTCAATGCTTTTGGGAGTATAAATTTTACCTTTTTCTCTAGCTTCAAAGTGAAGAGAGAGAGAGAGAGAGAGAGAGAGAGAGAGAGAGAGAGAGAGGATTGCACATGATATAGAAACCTATACACTATGTTGTATTGGACATAACCATCAACATTTACATGAGTACCCCTTAGGGTTAGGGTTAGGGCTTTCCTCTAATGCCTTTAAGGTATGGTGTAATTTAAACCATCCTTAAACCCCTATCTTAAATTGTAGAGGGTAAGTAGAGGGTGTATGTACAAGACCTTTTTGTGGATTTTGTTTGGTGCATATGATAGCATCCAAAATTGAAAAGAAATCAAAGTAGCAATATGTTGATGTGTGAGAACAATGACTATGTAGCAAAAGCATGTATAATGAGTACAAATTATGATCCTTCACATAAATGTGCATTTCCACCTCTTAAGTTGTCGGTCATTCTTCACTTTTGGGATTAAAACCCAAAAGATAGCCTAAAGGGAAGAGGAAGGAAATATGCAAAAAGAAGTCCACCTAGATCAAAGACTTGTTGATCGAAAGATGATTGCACACATGATTGCATGTATGGCTACATGCTGAATATGTCATAAGTCACCATGGACTGTGTAGTTGCTCTATAGAAGAGACATCTAGATGTGAAGCTAGTTGATGTAGCTACTATGGAGATGTGATCTGATAGGATATGACATAAAGAGTGCCACTAAACCAAAATAATTGGTAGCAATGGAGGAGGTATGCTGCTCCAGAACTATAATCTCTATCAAAAGATGTAGGATCAAAGAAGACTGCATAGTCAGTGTGGATAGAGTGGTCCAAGATCTATAAATGTGGGACCAAAGGTGTAGGTGTAATATAATGCTCTATTGATGATGATGAGAGTGCTCTCAATGGAAGCCAGAATGGAAGAGGGAGAGAGAGAGAGACAGAGAGCCACACAAGTTTTGGTGGGTGCAGAACCACCCTAATCTTCTTTTTCCTTCATTTATATATGTGTTTAAGTATTGTACATAACCGGGGTAAAGGCACAGTGACCTTTAACCCCCACAACCTCCCACTTAAAGGACAATGTGCCTTTAAGGGAGAACAACTAGTGAGCATACTATCCAATGCCCATCAATATTCGACAATACTCAAACCGCTGACTAGGTAGACTCTTCGTCAACATATCTGCAGGGTTATAATCTATATGATCCTTAACAAGCTCTATGCGCTTGTCCTCAAGTACCTCCCTGATGAAATGGTACCTGACCTCAATGTGTTTGGTCTTTGCATGAAAGACCGCGGATTCCGTGCTAGCTGAATAGCACTCATGGAATCACTATGCAATGTCGGTACACTTGTATGAATCCCCAAATCTCCCACTAGCCGATCAAGCCATATAACCTCCTTGCAACCCTCTATGGCTGCAACATACTCAGCCTCTGTGGTAGACAAAGCAACGCACTTCTGTGGGCGAGACATCCACGACACTACACCACTTGCAAAGGTGAACACATAACCAAAAGTGGATCTCCTACTATCCACATGCCTTGCATAGTCTGAATCTGTGTACCCAAGTACATGCATGTATTCTCTACCAAAGCACATGCACATCTCCTTCATACCCTTCATGTACCTCATGATGCACTTAACTGCCTCCCAATGCCTCTTTCCTGGATTAGTCATATACCGGCTAACAACTCCCACTACAAATGCAATGTCTGGTCTAGTAGCTATCATAGCATACATAAGACTCCCAACTGCTAATGCATAAGGAACCTTGGCCATCATGGCCCTTTCCTCGTCTGATTTGGGACTATCTGTATGACTCAGTTTCACATATGGAGGCAATGGAGTACTTACTGCCTTCTCCCCCTCCATATTGAAACGTTGCAATACTTTTGAAACATACTCCTTCTGTGAAAGCCAAAGGAGTTTCCTACTCCGATCATGCGTGATGCGCATACCAAGAATATGACCTGCAAGTCCCAAATCCTTCATATCAAAGGCCTCATGCAACTTGGCCTTTAATGCATCTAGCTCATAAGTATTCTTGCTAGCCAATAGCATATCATCCACATATAGTGTCAGGAGTATCAGGCTATTATCCTTAGCCCTTTTAGTGTAGAGGCAGTGATCAATTTCACTCCTTCTAAAACCCTTGGACCGAATGAAAGCATCAAACTTTTGATACCATTCTCTAGGCACTTGCTTAAGACCATAGAGACTCTTCTTCAGCTTGCAAACTAAATGCTCTTTGCCCTTTTCTTCAAAGCCTTCCGGCTGCACCATGTAAATTTCCTCATGCAAATCCCCATGCAAGAAAGGTGTCTTGACATACATCTGCATAAGCTCCATATCCTCTGATGCCACTAGTCCAAGCATGCATCTAAGTGTGATCATCTTCACAAGTGGAGAGAATATCTCATCAAAGTCCACACCCTTCTCTTGCTTGAACCCTTTAGCGACCAAATGGGCTTTGTACCTAAGCACATCATCACCTGTGACCTTCATCTTGTAGACCCATTTACATGGCAATGCTTTCTTTCCATGTGGCAAAGAAACCAAGTCCCAAGTCTTATTCTTCATAAGTGAATCTTTGATTGCATAGCATACTCCCACTTGCTTTGATCCTCATGCATCATAGCCTCTCTGTAGCAAGAAGGCTCTCGGCAATTAGTAAGCATCACATAGTCCACCCCTAGAACAAACCTATCAGGTGGTCTAGACACTCTAGATGATCTTCTCAAGGGCATTTCAGCTTACTGTACCACCTATATATCAGCCACATTTGGCTCATTATTTCCACCAATAGATGATCCATCATCTACCCTTGATTGTATACCTGTGGGAGTACTTGGTGGTACCATTTCTTGCACATTTGGTGCATGGATAGCTTGCTGTCTATCAACATATGATTCACATCCTGGAAAGTGATTCTCCTCATTTCCACATCCCTCATGGGTGCCTTATGCATCTTCTTCTCATTGAAGACTACATCATGGCTACGTATGATCTTCTTTGCTTCTGGATCCCAGAGACGATAGCCCATCTCTCCACTTTCACCATAACCCAGAAAGATGCATTTCCTAGACTTAGGATCTAGCTTCTTTCGAAGCTCTTTTGGCACATGTACATATGCCTCACACCCAAATATACGCAAATGAGAGTAAGAGGGCTTCTTGCCACTCCATGCCTCTTCACGAATACCATCATCCAAACTCTTACTAGGTGATCTATTGATCACATGCACTGCAGTCTTCATTGCCCCAACCCAAAAACCACCAGAAAGACTTGCATTGGAAAGCATGCATTGCAACCTTTCTTGAATGGTACGGTTCATCTTTTTTGCAACTGGATTTTGCTCTAGAGTACGAGGGGATGTGAGCTCCCTCTTAATCCCACGTGTATCACAGAAATGCTGAAAGTCATGAGAGAGATACTCTCCACCATTGTCATTCCGTAGGCATTTAAGCATTCTACTTGACTAATTCTCAACCAAGGCCAGCCATTTCTGAAATACTTGGAACACATCACTCGTCCGAGCTATAGCATAAGCCCACACTTTCCTAGTTGCATCATCAATGAATGTCACATAGTATTTAGCCCCGCCTAATGACCGTGTAGGCATGGGACCACATACGTCTGAATGCACCAAATGAAGCTTTTCAAACTCTTTCTTTCCCCTTCTTTTATGGGCTGATTTAGTCTACTTCTCATAGAGACAGTGCTCACAAAATTCAAAATCAGAGAAACTCAAATGCGGTACATAACCCAAATGGCATAAGAGTTTCATTCCATTCTAGCTCATGTGCCCCAACCTGCAATGCCACAAAGAGGTGCTTGGCTGCTCGGTTATTGCAACAACATGATCAAATACCCCTGATACATGTAAGGGATACAAAGTCCACACTTGGCACCCCTGGCCAAATGCATAGAGCCCTTCTGAATTTTCCAACTCTGAAAGCCAAAAGTGGTGTGAAAACCAGCATCATCTAGTTGACCCACTGAAATAAGACTCTTGGTAAACTTAGGCACATGTCTCACATGTTTCAAAATAAATGCAGACCCATTTGCAAAAGAAAACTTTATGTCACCTACTCCCACTATGTCACATGCATAGTCATTTCCAAGATGCACACAACCTGTCTTTCCACTGTCATAAGTGGAGAACCATTCCCTATGGGGAGTAACATGGAATGAAGCACCAGAATCCAAAATCCAATCCTGGGAATATGCATCATCTGAAGTGGTAAGCAACTCTGCAGATAAATTAGACATGAAGAGAACGTCATTGTCACTATCATGTGTGACTGCATTGATCTCCTCGATCTTCACTTTTCCTTTGTCCTCCCTTGGACTCTCTTCCTTTTGATTTGCACCCCAATTTGCATTCTTTTTCTTATCCTTTTGCTCTCTTTTTAGTTGTAGCAACCCTTTTTCATATGGCCCTTCTTGCCACAGTGGTAACACTCAATGTTCCGTGCCCTGGATTTGCTATGAGACTGTTGAGATATCGAGCTCCACTCGCGATATGCCAGGGTGACCGTTGTGTATTTATGTCACCGACTTGTTAGCTGGAGATGCGGTTGGTACACCGCCCATGAATAATAGCTGGATGACAGCTATCCTTATCTACACTAGTTCGTGGCTCAGTTAGTATGCCACCTTAGTTAGTTGAGTTTGGTTTGAGACCCACATATAGGGTTCTTCTATTTTCGTTGTACTAGAGTTCTTTTGGCTTACACAACTAAGAAGAGGAAAACTGTTTTTCAGCCTCCACCTTCGTGTGTATTCCCCCATTGTGCATGTGAGAAAGCCTCAAGTGAGACTCCTTCCCTCTCTCCCACAATCTTCACATGGTATCAAAGCCTTGTTCGTGGTAAGGAGCTCAAGAAAGCAAGCCAAGTTCGTGGTGTCCTGGTAAGAGGACCAGTGTTGCTTTCCTATTTCGAGTTTGGGAGCAAATCTCTACAGGTAGCACAGCCAGAAGTGCAGGAGTGCACTGTTTCAGATTGAGACGCCCTTCGCGGTGTGGCGAGAGCGCAGTATATGCTGCGGGCAAGGGCGAAGCCCTTAGTGACTTTATTTTTTTGATTTGAGGCCGTTTCGGGGCCCGTTTTGAAGGCGGAAGTTCTTCGCAGGCACTCAGAAAAAGGCCCTGTTTTTGGCTGTGCGACCACTGCGCGGCTAGTTGGTGGAAAGGTGCCGCAGAAATTGCATCGTATGCCTGTGTGCAGAGATATTGGGAGTTACAGATTCATGCCTGTTGCCTGTTGATGCAAAATCGTCACTAGCAAGTGACTGTGTGGTGAAATACCACTCTCGTCGGTTTTGCAGATCTGCCCGTGTGAGGCAAAAGCTGTGTTTTTTGCAGTGACAGAATATTTTGCAGTGTTCTATAATGGCATCTGATTCTCTTTCACAGATTGTCATTGAAAAGCTTGACAAGAACAACTTCCAGGCATGGAAGTTTAGAATGACGAATTTCTTGATGGGAAAAGGCTATTGGGAATTCATTACAGGAAATGAAGAAGAACCTGTTCTTCCTAATGTTCCCAGTCAACAGGAAATGCAGGCATTCAAAGGATGGCATGAGAGAGCCAGGAAAGTTATGTACTGGCTATCTATCAGTATTTCGGACTCCATGATTGTGCATATTCAGGATGCAAATACGCCAAAGGAGGCATGGGATACTTTGGCAAAAATGTATAGCACAAATACGCAAGCCAGGAAAATGCAACTCAAACAGGAGTTGCACAATGTGCAGAGAGAAAATTTGACCATAAATGACTACCACATGAAAGTGAAGAAAATTGCAGATGCACTTGCTTCCATTGGGTCGATGATGATGATTTGGTTTCTGTGACCTTGAATGGTCTAGGAAAGGATTATGCACAGTTCCGGACATCCATTGCCGTCTGTGAGAAATTTCCTGATTTTGAGGAGCTGATTGCTCTTCTAATTTCTGAAGAGCAGAGAAATGGGTGTGCATCTTCTTCAGCAGGAACTTCAAAAGAAACTGTCTTCTACTCAAATGCTGGCAGAGGTAGAGGCAGAGGTAGAGGAGGCCGATCTGCAGGCCGTGGTAGAAATCAGAATATGCAGCAAATGCAAGAAAACCAGTCCTATGCAGGAGGACGTGGTAACTCTAGAGGCAGGGGGAGCCAAAGAGGCCGTGGTGGATGGCAGAGAAGCCAAAATGCAAACAGCAATGTTGAATGCTACTATTGTGGCAAAATGGGTCATATGGCTAAAGACTGCTACAAAAAGCAGAATGACATTATGAGTGGAAAATTGCAGCAAGGCAATTATGCATCCTCTAGTAGACACGGCGATGACAGAAATGAGCATTTGTTTATGGTGCAGCATATGACAAATTCTGTAACAAGTGCAGAAGAAAGCAATGATGTGTGGTATGTTGACTCGGGTGCGTCAAACCACATGACAGGTCATGCAGAATGGATGCAAGATGCAAGGAAGATGGAAAAGCCAGGATTTGTGGAGACTGGTGATGATACTGCACATCCTATTGTGCAGATTGGCAAAATTCCTTTGTCTATGTAGGATGGGAAAAAGAAATACTTGTCTGATGTATTTCATGTCCCGAACATCACCAAGAACCTGGTTTCTGTTGGTCAGATGGTTGAGCAGGGCTTGCAGGTCAGATTTAATCCTCTTGGATGCTTTGTTGAGGATATGAAAAATAATGGTCGCTTGATAGCAAAAGGAAAGAAGAAGGGCAGGATGTTTACATTGGATGCAGACATGCCTGAATTGAGTGCAGCAATGTTTGCACATGGGATCGGTGTAGTTGCAGATATTGATATCTAGCACAAACGCATTGGTCATGTTAATATACAGCGACTTAAATCAATGCAAGCCCAAAATATTGTTGCAGGATTGCCAAAATTCAAGGTTACAGAAATGCACAAGATTTGTGAAGCCTATCAATTTGGGAAACAGGCAAGGAAACCTTTTCCTAGGCATGTTCAAGAGAGTAAAAAGCCATTGGAATTAATCCACTCTGATGTGTGGACTACAAAAGCTGCATCTATTGGAGGCTGTCACTATTTTGTCACATTTATAGATGACTTCAGCAGAAAAATGTGGGTGTATTTTATGAAAAAGAAAAGTGAAGTGTTTGGGCACTTCAAAGCTTTCAAAGCTATGGTTGAAAAAGAAACAGGCCTGCAAATAAAATGCCTAAGGTCAGATGGAGGGGGAGAGTACCTCTCAAATGAGTTTGCAAGGTTCTTGCAGGAGCATGGTATAAAGCAGCAATATTCATGCAGTCATACCCCACAGCAAAATGGAATTGTAGAAAGGAAAAACAGGCATATTGGAGAGGTATCTCGGGCTATGCTAAATGAAAAAGATCTACCAGATTATTATTGGGCTGAAGCAGTTGCTACAGCAGTCTATATAATGAACAGGACTCCCACTGCAGCAATACATGGCATCACGCCAGAGGAGATGTATACTGGTAGGAAACCAGATATTTCTCATTTGAAGATTTTTGGTTGCATTGCCTATGTCCATGTGCCAGATGAGTTGAGGTCCAAGTTGGATCCAAAAGCTGAGAAGTGCGTCTTTATTGGTTATTCTCTGCAGCAGAAAGGGTATAGATGCTATAACCCTTCTACATGCAAGTTCACAGTGAGCAGAGATGTTGTTTTTGATGAGATGAGCAGCTGGTATAAACCAGTAAATGTGATGATTGATGTAGATGCACAAAATGGTAATGCTGCACAGAATGCACAGCAGCAATCGCAAAATATCAGTGGACCTGGAGTGTCCTCTACTAGTGGTTCACATACTTCGCCATGGACAGGCAGATTGAGATCAGGAGAATCCCCTCAAAGCAATGCAGAGAGTGGTACGCAGGTATCACGAAAAGGAAAAGAGAAGGTAGATCAGCCCATGTTTGATGTGAATGCAGGTCACTCTTATGTGGATGGTGAATCCAGTGGCTCAGAGCAGAGCATTGATGATGAGTTGGGTATTCCTTCTGTTGTTACACCTGGAGTAAGGAAGACCAGGGATGTTTTGAGAGCACTTGGGGAAGTGAGCCTATTTTGCACAGGTCTACCAGGGTTAGGTATCCTGTGGATAGGCTGAAATATGATGGATTTACAGCCATTCACTATGCCTATATGGTCAAAGTGATACAGGAACCAGAACCTACTTCTTTTGAGCAAGCCATGGGAAATGAAAAATGGGAGAAAGCCATGGATGAAGAAATGGATGCCTTGGATGCTAATGCTACATGGGAATTGGTGCCTTTGCCTAAAGGCAAGAATGCAATTGGTTTTGTAAGTGGGTTTATAAGATCAAGCACAATGCAGATGGTTCTGTGAATAGATACAAGGCAAGATTAGTTGTCAAGGGGTATGCACAGACATATGGCATTGATTATGAAGAAACTTTCAGCCCGGTTGCAAGGATGGCAACCGTAAGAGCAGTCATTGCTATGGCTGCATCAAAGGGATGGTCTTTACATCAGATGGATGTAAAGAATGCCTTCTTGCATGGTGATTTGCAAGAAGAGGTCTTTATGGAGTAGCCAGTAGGTTATGTTCATGCTATTCATCCTGAGTTTGTTTGCAGGTTGAAGAAAGCCTTGTATGGCTTGAAGCAAGCACCTAGAGCATGGTCTGACAAGATAGGACAGTATCTTGTCACTATTGGCTTTCAGATTTCCAAGGCAGATTTCTCACTCTATGTGAGAAAAATAGAGAAAGGGATTATGCTCCTTGTCATTTATGTTGATGATTTGATCATCACAGGTGATAGTGATGAAGATATCCTTCATGTGAAAATGCTATTGAAGCAGAAGTTTGAGATGAAGGATTTGGGAGAGCTGCGTTATTTCTTGGGCATTGAGGTGATTAGATCACCAAGTGGGATACAGCTCTTGCAAAGGCAATATGGATTGGACATGCTGTCCAAATATGGGATGACAGGCTGTAAGCCTATTTCAGTTCCTTTGGAGCAGAATGTGAAGTTGAGCGTAGATGCAGGTGAGCTTCTAGAAGACCCTACTATGTACAGACGCATAGTAGGAAGTTTGATTTACATGACTATTACCAGGCCAGATTTGAGCTATGCTGTTGGGTTGGTAAGTCAGTTTATGCAGGCTCCAAGGAAACCGCATTTGGATGCGGCTAGACGCATACTTAGGTATGTGAAGTCCACATTGCAGTATGGACTATTTTATGAGGCTGGGGTTCAGATACAGTTGCATGGATACACTGATGCTGATTGGGCTGGTAGTATTTCTGATAGACGATCTACCAGTGGATATGTGTTCTCTTTTGGGAGTGCTGCAGTCACTTGGAGCAGCAAGAAACAGCCTACAGTTGCCTTGTCGAGCACAGAGGCTGAGTATAGGGGTGCAGCAATGGCTGCATGTGAGGTAGCATGGTTGCATAAGCTACTCTATGATATGCATCAGTCTACAGATGGGCCCAAGGTCATTTATTGTAACAACATGAGCAGCATACACTTGGCAAAGAACCCAGTCTTTCATGCTAGAACAAAGCACATTGAGGTGCATTATCACTATGTGTGGGAGAAGGTTTTACTAGGTCTTATTGATCTAGTTTATGTTAGCACAGAGGATCAGGTAGCTGACATATTCACGAAAGCATTGGGCGCAGAGAAGCTGCGCAAGTTCAGAGACCTGCTTGGTGTGCAGGAATTGGGATTGAGCTTGAGGGGGAGTGTTGAGATATCGAGCTCCACTCGCGATATGCCAGGGTGACCGTTGTGTATTTATGTCACCGACTTGTTAGCTGGAGATGCGGTTGGTACACCGCCCACGAATAATAGCTGGATGATAGCTATCCTTATCTACACTAGTTCGTGGCTCAGTTAGTATGCCACCTTAGTTAGTTGAGTTTGGTTTGAGACCCACATATAGGGTTCTTCTATTTTCTTTGTACTAGAGTTCTTTTGGCTTACACAACTAAGAAGAGGAAAACTGTTTTTCAGCCTCCACCTTCGTGTGTATTCCCCCATTGTGCATGTGAGAAAGCCTCAAGTGAGACTCCTTCCCTCTCTCCCACAATCTTCACAGAGACTTCCCTCTTTCTTGGGACTTCCCCCTAAACTGTGATCTACCCCTTTGCACATTTAAGGCTGCATCCTGCTTGTTGCCATCCATAGATTTCTGTCTAATCTCCTCGACCAACAAGCTACCCACAACATCATCAAATTTCAGTACTCCACTAGGTGCAGAGTTATTGACAGCTGTACGGAAGGTATCCCATGAGGATGGCAATGAACATAAGAGAAATATTGCCTTAGTCTCTGCATCAAAATTCATCTTCTGAGCCTGAAGCTAGCTAAAAATAATAATTCATTCAAGTGAGAAGCAATGGAGACCCCTTCCTTTATCTGTAGCTCAAACAACCTCTTCTTGAGGTAAACTTTATTAGAGGCAGTTTCCTTTTCATAAGTGGCACACAGTTTCTTCCACAAATCTTTCATAGTTTGCTCATTTACTACTGTGAAATAAACTGACTTTGCAAGATGAAGTCTAATAGTAGACTTTGCTAATGCATCTAACTCATTCCAATCATCCTCAGACATATTTGTAGGCTTAGCTTCAATCCCTGCCAAGGGTTTAATCTGCTTCTTTTGAATAAGCACATCCCTTATTTGTTCTTTCCACAAAGAAAAGTTTGTCCCATCAAACTTTTTAATGCTGAAAAACTCCTTTTCAGACATGGAAGAGGATGCCATGATGCAAATGAAGCAAAATCCCAAATGCTAGTGCCTATAAGAGAGAATCACACCAAATACCATGTGCACCCAAATGTGTATGCCATAATAGACTGAAATATTACCAAAACTCAAAGCTCAAAGCATCTAACTCATGTGCATATACTATGCATCCATATGAGCGAATTTGGCCCAAAAGAAAATGCCAACTGCAATGGCAATCCAAAATGCCAATAAGTGCCGAATGACTCAAGCATGAACACCGTCCACTGGCATATGCATTAATAATATCTCATCCAAGAGAGCATAGCACTATCAGTGCATCACGTGCAATGTGTCAAAGCTGTCTCTTAGCATAAAATAGCATCCATGTGCAAAGCATCCATAAAAGTAGCATCCCACAAGGCAATTTGGGCCTATCAGCACATCTAATAAGGACCGCAATGCATCTAAATGGCCTATAAATCATCCATTGCAACCCAATGCACACCACGAATGAGCACACACTGCTCAAACTGCAACCAGAGTGATCTGCATAAGGTATGCTCAAGAAATCATAGTCCCATAGTAATGACCGCTACTGAAAATAGAACCTGAGATGCCTCAAAACATGGGCACCAGAAAATCTGCAATTATCTCTCTTCTGCTAGAACTCCAAAATCCCAACCGATGAGTGAGAAATGGGAGTCAACACTTATCCACTGCCATGTGGCATAAATCTAAGGTTTCAAAACCTTAGAATGAAAAATGCATAATAGAGAGACGAAATCGAATACACAGAGATCTATAACTCTGAAAATCCTCCACCGAATCGTGTAAGAACTGACAGGTAGGGGTTTTGGGCATCCGAACGCAATGGGACAGACGGTTTTGGAAACCGTGGTCTCAATCACTGGGTCCAACACACGGACTGAAAAACGTTTTTGGAAATACAGCTATTTGTAAACTCCACCGGAGTGCGAATGATGAGCAACATAGAAGTTTTAGGACCTCCTGAGTCCACCGAAACTGACAGATCTGCAAATGGTTGCTCCAAACTTGAGTTCTAACACCTGGGCAGAAAAACGCAGAAACTGACATAGTGAGTCAAAAATCCAATGAAATGATCCTAGATTCAAGAATGAAGGTGTTTCCAAGCTCCTAAAGTGAAGTGGACACCAAAAGCAAGCAATAGTTGCCTCTACAAGTCAATACGGAGTCTCTATAATCGAACGGAACAGGAAAAAGCTCAAAAAACGAATTTTTCTTTGAAAACACTTAATAGGCTCTCAAAACCACTTTGCAAAACCAAAGTGACTTTTCCAAAGGTTCCTCCAAGGTCTCTACACACTCGAATGCAAGTAAAGTCACCCACAAAGCTTCCCACAGAGCTTCTCCTTCCTCCCACGCAGCTGCTGAGCTTCAAGCATTCACGCACGATCAACAAGATCACCCGGGCTCTGATACCAATTGAGAGTGCTCTCAATGAAAGCAAGAACAGAAGAGGGAGAGAGAGAGAGAGATAGAGAGCCACACAAGTTTTAGTGGGTGCAGAACCACCCTAATCTTCTTTTTCATTCATTTATATATGTGTTTGAGTATTGTACATAACCGGGGTAAAGGCACAGTGACCTTTAACCCCCACAGATGAAGAGGCCCATAAAAATGGTAACAGATGGCAACTTGTCAAAGTTTCATGCTCAACTATCATGCACTGAAGGTTGTCTGATATGTGCAATATGGATAAACATCCATTGTCATGGGATGTAGCATCCATCATAGGCTCAAGGTGGAGGTGACATTGTAAAGTCCTAGAAGCCTTGAATACAAGAATGGTCACATTCGTCCCACCTTTTGCTTCTTGGCGAGACATTGTAGCTTAATATGGCCCACATTGTTGCAGTCGTAGCACACCCTTGTTGTTTTCCATTGCGACCCCCCCCTTGAGGGATCAGGTGCAGATGTTCCATATGATAGCATGGATTAGGCCACAGTTTTTTATCATGGACATTTCTCAGTAAGCCCTCATCATGAGGCACAATTGGTGGTAAGCCCTCAATACGAGGTAGTCCCATCTACATCAGCAGAGTCTAACTCCCGTGATGTACATCCATCACATTCATGCATGGATCCGAGTCCATTTACTATCACATTAGATGATGCAAATGCACGGTAGGTTTAGTTATGATCATGTGGTTTTTCAACAGGTAAGTCCTCAATATGAGAATGCGTAGATACATGCCACATCGCATTCAACTCTTTAGGTGATTCCATTCCAACATCCATCACTGATGCTTTCAACTTTTACATGGACCATATGTACATCCTTGGACACAGTTTCAATGCCCATTTCAGATCAGCACGTTAGCCATTTCATCGTCATCTTAGTCAAGCTGCATTGCATCATGCTTGGATACCTAGTTATCACCACTTTTGATCAGTAGATCATTCCTCAGCATGAGGATATTTATGCATCAGTATAATCCTACCCCAGTGGAGTGGACATCATCAAGTTTAGCCATAGTTTTCCCTAGGGAACATCAGTGTTTTAGCATGCACTCATGGCTATCATATACAATCTATACTTGATGCAAATCAGTGGTTGGACCTAGGACTTCAAATCAATCCCTACATCAAAATTCAATAGCTGGTATGCCTAAGTGATATCTTATGTTCCAGGGGATCTCAAGCCATTCTTGCACACACCAAATTGCAATAGGTCAATGCAAGCAAGAGAAGTTAGAACAAGGAAAGGGGAAGAAAAGGTGGTACAAGATAAGGAAGATGCAAACAAGAACATGGAGACAAGGCACATGAGGAGGGAAGGCCCACAAAGAAGAAGAAAAAGGCCAACTTATTAGGCTCAAAGGAGATCAAAAGGTTTTATGTAAGACCAAAGATCTAAAGTTGTCCTAAGAAACCATATGAATATCCTTATGGGAGAGCGATGAAAGCCATACAACCTCCTTGAAGACAGTTTCACATGCAAGGCTGATATTACCTTTGCCCAACTCCTCTCCAAGGCACTAGGGCTATAGTGTGATTGGACCAAATTGGTGAGCACAATGAATCCAAGACACAAGAAGGAAAAAAGGAGGTGTTGTGATGAGGCTCCAATCCTCAACACCTTTTTGAATTGGCAATTGGTGAAGAATGCCTACATCGATGGGGGAGCTTCTATGAATATGATGAACGAGGACGTATGTAGTTTGTAGTGTTTGGATGGAGTTAGTGCAAAGGATACAAATCTCATTGCAAGAAAAATGGGTTATGTTGAAACCATACAAGACATTTTTTTACAATTGAATTCAAAATATTTATATTTGATGTGAAATGCATCTCTAGAGGTGCTCAAGCTATAGTCATGAAGGATCCAAGTGGGATTTTTGTCATTGACTCAACAAAATTTTGGGATGATGTTACTAACACATTTCTTCTACCCTTGCACTACAAGACATTAACCATTGCCCCTAAATTTCATTAAATCTTGAATCGTTTTTTTTTTTTTTTGGCACTTGTTAGTACCACTCTACTAGAAGGAACATGATTCCTAGTGGATCATGCCAATCACCGAGTACTATTTTAGCACTTGTTAGCACTTTCTTCCACTTTTTAGCACAATAGAGACTCTCTCGAGAAACCTCGACAAAGACAAGGATGTGAGTAAATGAGAAGAATAAGTGCACATTCCCATGGCCATGCAGCCGAATAGGATTCAAAAAAGATGGAAGAAAGTAGAGGTGTTCCCGTTGCGTCTTCAACAAGTCAAAGAGAAGGAAGTTCCAGGTTGTAATAGAGACTATGTCAAAAAAAAAAAGCAAATTGGGGAATAGTTTGTCCATACAAACCTTTTTCCTTTCTTTTTTGCGAGGAAAAGGATGGATTTTATATTAATAAAGAAAGAAAATTAAATATTGGAAGAAGTTTGGACTCGGAGACTTAAAAATGCTTGGAATGGAATAATAAAAACCACTTTCTTTACTACTGAATAGAGAGCTTGTGTGGCCACGACAGCTTCTTATGTTCTTACTAGGCCTATTTAAATTTGGAAAAGACTTTTAGAATAGCCCTTTTAGCTGAAACAACCCTTAGAATATTCGTTTCTCATATTTCAAACTAAATACCCATCCCATCCATGAAGTTAGGGTACCAACAATTAGAACTCAAAATATTAAAAATTGATCAAACTATAAACCCACGTAAAATAAACAATTTATATGGGAAAGCGTCAATAGAGAAGATAGAGAAGTATATACTTCTAAAAGAAAATGAGAAAGAGAAACAAATAATGCCTTTCCAAGAAATAACGAGTGCAATCCTTTTCCCTATTTTCCATCTTTGATATCAAGGTTAACATTTAATATATATTTTGCACATGCAAATTTAGAAAGTTTTGTAGAAAAGAAGATTTGGACTTTAGCTAAGGACTTGACATCATAAGGCTTTAGAAAAGTAAGGTATAAATGGAAAATTGGTGTGACAATGATTATGTAGCTCCAATAGCAATAGCCTTTCTTCTAATTGAAATCAATAATGTCATGAGCCTTGGGCAGGCCTTACACATCACCAAGCTTCATCACCATTTTAATCTTGCAAAGGGAGAGCAAACTCCTCCAAAAAGACATCACCATTCTTAGTCAAAGGACATTGCGAGCAAACTCCTCTAAAAAGACTCTCACTATTGGCATTTTTCTGTGTTTTGGGGTGAGCTTCATAGGTGGGGTCATTTAGCATCAAGGTTCATTGGAACTTTTTATGCTTGTGCCACTTGTCACCTATGCATGAATTCTCTGCGCTAGCATTAGGAACAAGCTTGATTCCCGAAGCTGAAAATGTATCTTTGTTGGGTATAGCGAAGAATCCAAGGCCTATCAACCCTTCGACCCAATAAAGAAGCAGATTCTTTGAGGAAAAGGAATCTTAACCCCAGGAGGAGCCTCAGATTGAGGAGGAGATTGTTCAATCCCAGAACCCACCCCGCCCTAGGTTGACCATCCAAGAGGTGAAGAAATCAGAAGCTGATGTTCCACAAGGTACTGAGGAAGAGCAGGATGTTCCAGAAGCAATTCTAGTTTTCCAAAAGCAATTCTAGTTCCTCCTCCCACTGAGAAGCAGAAGAAGTTGCCCCAATGGTACCTAAAAACATTGGAAGACTCTCGGGTCACCAATATACCTGAGAGTAGCAGTTCCAGATTGCATCGGTCCCAACGTCTTAAGCAGACCCCATCCGTGAATTTTGCATTGGTGGCTCAGCTTGAAGAGCCAAGGTCCTTCGAGGAGGTGAATGACAATCCAGAATGGTAGGCTGCCATGCAGGCAGGCCAGGAAGAGTCATTGGGATGCACGTTTACGGGTGCTGAGGTATCTAAAGGGTACTTACACTTACGAGATCACCTACACCAAAGGCATCGAACTAGGCGGGTGCTGTGACAATGATTGGACGGGTGATGCTGACACCAAAAGATCAACAACAGGGTATTGCTTCTTACTTACATTTGGTGCCATCTCTTGGCTGAGTAAGAAGCAACCCACAGTGGCCCTTTCATCTACTGAGGCAGAGTACAGAGCCGCATGTACAACAGCTTGTGTGACACTGTGGTTGAGGTGGATTCTGGAGGACATGGACGTAAGTCAGGAGGATGCAACAGTGCTGATGTGTGACAATCAGGGTTGCATAGCCATTGCCAAGAATCCAGTGTTCCATGCGCAGACCAAGCACATCGAAGTTCATTACCACTTTGTTCGAGAGCTCATCATCGACGACGTGATCGAGCTCATGTACTGCCCGACCTCTTCACAAAGGCACTCCCTTGAGAACAGATGGAGCACCTCATCAGACGTATGGGGATTGGCCCACAGTTGTGACATTGAGGGGGGGGTGTTAGAATCTCACTATGCCCACCTGTGAGCCCCCGATTTGAGGGGACAAGGGGCAGTGAGAGGTAGGAGGGCTAGGGAGAGACCCAGGCCGGCATTAGAGGGAGGAGCGCATGGCAAAGATAGGCGACCAGCACACGGGCTGGTCACAGCATGCAACAGCAGGTATGAGGGGGCTCTAGGCCTCACATGGAGGCACCTGCAGTAGCGCAGACTGGCCACCTAGGGCACCCTTATATAGGGGCCTGTGGCTGGCCAAGTCGGCCCAACCAAGGCCACCGACCAGGGCCAACCCTAGTCGATTTATAGGGCCCTATGATCGGCCACCAGACAGGGTAACCGACCCTGCTAGTCGGTCATCTGAAGGAGCCTAGGCAGAGCCTATAAAAGGCCCACTCCTACATTCAGCCCAGCATTCAGTGCAGTACAGAAAGCCCTTCTTCAAGGCTGTGTTTAGCACTTAGATCTGGGATAGTTTTTGAGAGAGTTCATCAATTTTCTCTAACACCCTGCTGAGATTTGTATTGCTCCCTTGGAGCCATTTTTTGCCCACCATCCGATGGATGAATATACTCTCTCTCCATCTATAATTGTTGTTGTATCTGAGTGTGTTTTTATTTGCATTTGTGATCATCTATCTAAGTTGAGTGTGTAAGAGTTGGAGAGATCTTGGGTGTGGAGGATTGAGTGATTCATTCCCTCTTCATTTTCTAACAATTTACTGATATTGAGTCTTTCTTGGTTCATTAGATGTTTTTGGGCTCATTGTATTTTACGCATATCCTTTATATTTTGTAAGTTGAAGGAAGTTTATAACCTTTGAATCCGAACACTCATGGCTTGGTGGACAGGGTTCGACTGCCACCAAAGAACATGGAGGTACATATCCCCTTTCCTGTTCTATGGAAATCAAACTAGCAAATTGAAAAATTTGACCACATTTTCAATTGCATCATAACTAAAAAGCTTGAATCTAATAGTCTGATTTCCTATTGGCCCACAAAGCTGCCTCAATGCTAATCTAAGCCTATGAGTTAGATGGTCTGAAACTTTGATCACTATGGCAATCCAACTAGCAAGTTCAAAATTGTAACCAGATTTTGAATTGTATTATAACTGAAAATTATTAAATCCATTAGTCTAATTTGATTGGCCCGCAATAGTCTACTTTCTTGTGACCTGTTGGATGGATTTTGAATGGCATTATAACTAAAATTTCTAAAATTCGAATAGTCTGGTTTTCTATTGGTTGGCTCAATGCTAATTTACGCTTGCTAGCCCGATGTTAGAGGCATGGATGCCAACCCAATGGCCATCACACAATCTCAATGGCTTTAATTATCCATGTTATTTAAAATAAGCCAATAGAACTTCGACAATCCACATTCCAAATTCCAAGAATCTCTCCTCAATTTACTTGTACTACAATCTTGATCATAAAAATAATTTCCACTTAATGTGGAGCTATGATATTGTAGAATAATTTTGGAACAATATCCAGAGATGGCTATTTAGAGCACAGATCTCATTCAAGATAACTTAAAGCAAGCAATTCTCAGAGACAAAGGGCACCTTAATGACACTCAATATGACTGTGGATCTTGGTTTGTGTAGGGGCTCTATAACAAATTTGGAGGATTTGAAACAACCTTGTCTTTCACACACTAGGATTTTAGTTAACTTTCATAAAAAAACTTAGGCAAAGATTCTAGCCACAATACGAGGATTCAAAAATTGTTCATGGAGCACCAAACAAATTATGAAGCTGTAGTTGCATTCTTCCATCCTTTTTTTCAATATTAAATCTATTTTATTTCTCCCAAAAAAAAAAGACATCAGTCACATAATCTAGCCAACATGGTGGGCCATAACCTCCACCATGGTGGGTAATTTGAGTATGCAAATAGCAAGCTTAGTGTAAGACCTAATAAAGTCATGCATACGAGTCTAGTGCCATCATGCAAGCCCGTGGCTTTAATTGAAAAAATTCTTTAAAATGAAGCAAGTTGAACTTCAATAGTCCACATTCTAAAGAATATGGACAATTAAAGCCATGGGCTTGCATGATGGCCATCAGGCTGGCATGTGTGACTTTATTACCTTTAACACTGGGCTTGCAATTGACACACTCAGATTACCCATCATTGTGGAGGTTATGGGCTTCCATGCTGCCTAGAACTATTGATTGATGTCTATTCTTTGGCAACTTTAGAAATTAACCCAATTGAGCTTCGACAATCCACATTCTAACACCTATCCAAGAATAGACGCCAGATTTAGATTTCAACTACCACGATGGTACATAACATCCACAGTGGCAATGGGTAATTTGAGCTTGTGAATTGCAAGCCCGGTATTAGAGGTAACAAATTCATGCATGCCAGCTCAATGCCCATCCTACAAGCTTATGGCTTCAATTGTCTATATTCTTCGAAGTTAAGCCAATTGAGCTTTATTCTTGAAAGTTAAGCCAATTGGGCTTCAACAGTCCACATTCTTAGAGTTGCCCAAGAAGCTAGGCCAAGTGAACTTCGATAGGCCACATTCTTAGAGTTGCCCAAGACGTTAGGCCAATTGAGCTTTGATAGTCCACATTCGTAGAGTTGCTTGTGGCCTTAATTGTCAATATTCTTCGAAGGTAAGCCGATATTCGCCAGTCCACATTCTTAGAGCCAATTGAGCTTTGAAGTTAGCCCACGGTGGGGATTCTCCTTTGCAAAGAATTGCTTCTCCAATGCATGTATTGAATTGCAAAGAAATATGAATTGATTCTGGTATTGAATGAAATATTTTCCTTTCAACCAATAACATCCATGCATGCAATCTTGGGCTTGCAAGCCTTCTTCGTCCCTACAAGTCGTCTTTTACTTTCTTCGTCCCTACAAGTCGTCTTTTACTTGTGCTCCTTGTATCATTGATGTCTCTTCAACACTCAGAAGTACAAAATCCTCCAACCAGCACCTTCACGAATCTTGAAATCACGACACCCAATTAACTTAAGGAATGATATGAAAGAAGTTGACGTGAAGGAGAGACACATTGTCTATGGGAGTAGTAAGATCTACATCGCCCAAAACATGATTGAGAACGTGCTTCATGTCCCTGGAAGTAGTTCACAAGCTGCTATTAGAGCATCCAAGGAAGAAACCTCTTCTGGAACTCGCCCATGCAAAGGTTAATAAAAATGGTGGAGTCAAGGCTTCAAGCTTGCCAATAGAAGTTCATGAAGTTTTAAAGAAGATAAGGCATAATTTTTGGATATACTCACGAGAACCATGAAGATTTGGCAAGTTCAAGCAGCAGTAGAGCATCCGTGGATGTTAAGTCTCCTCGCAAGTGATCTCCAAAACCATGCTAAATAACATGAAGAATTTGGGAGGGGAGGTCACAATTATCACCTCAATCAATGAATGTTGCAATTCACTTGTGGGGTCCTAGTTTTTTTAATAAGTGGCAGCAAATGGTAAGAAAAGCTAAGGAAACCAAATCAACTATAGTATTCAAAAGACATCTCAAAGAGGATGTTCAAGCCAAGGCAAAGTGGACACCATCTGAGGCAGGGAAGCACACAAGGGAATCGTAAGCATTGTTGTAAACCATTGAAGCCGAGGAGAAGGCAAAGAAAGCTGAAAAGTTGGCTACGGAGGAGAGACAAAGAATACAAGAAGCAAAGGAATGCATGGAGTGCCTAAAGCAACAGTTAAAGTCCACCGAAATGGAGGCGGAGAGCGCCAAGAGTGAGAGTCCATGGCAGAGAGTGAGCTCAAGTCCATGGCAGGAACTTCTAAGATTCAGAAGATGGAAAAGGAAGGCCTTCTCAAACAACTTTGCCATATGCAAAACTCATTGAGCGTCAAAATAGACGGCATGATAGAGCAGCTATGAAGGAAAGTGAGAAAACCAAAGCGGTATTAAGGGGCTGCAGGAAATCTTCAAACAAACAAAGTGGCCAAGATTCAAATCGGGCAAAGAGAAGCTTCAGGCAGGATGGAATATCCACATATTGGCAGCACTTGTACTATGCCCTAGAACTGGAATACCATGCCAATATATAGGAGCTTGCTAAGGCTATGGAAAATTCAGAGAGCAATACTTTAAATTGGAGGTACAACGACTCTCTTGCAAAATGTCTACTCAGAACAACTTGACAAATTTGAAACGGTTTGGAAACAACTGCAAGATTTAGATGGAGCCCTTGCCGAAAGCAAGGAGAGAGTGGAGAAGGTGAAGGACAATATCTACACCCTCAAGCCGAGAGAAACCAATTTTAAAAAAACTTGCCAATGAGGCAATGCAGATAATGATCCTAACAACAGCATATATAAGATCCCAAGGTTATCCTCTTTAGATGCAACAGGGTGGACAATGCACGATATGCGATGGCCACATCATAGATAGCTTCCCAATTCGATGGCGGGTGTGTTCTCACCCTATGCACTTCTATTTCTTCGTGAGTCTTCATGAAGGCTACATCAAGATGTCGATTGTGTAAGATTCCATTGCCTAACCCGTGGATAGATCACTTGTGCCTACCTCCTAAAACTATCAAGGAGGAGAAAGTGGAAGCTCCTAGGCAATCCGCAGAGAGCCAAATTATGAATCTCCACCCAATAGGTAGGTAAAGCAAGAGGAGCTAAGTCGTGGATGTCTTTGCTCTCTCCTTGAATTTGTTGTGCATCCCCAAACATCGTAGCCATTGCGGTGGTTGCAGGACAGAATATTTAAAATATAAGGCCAGTCGACTACAGCTTTGGCTGACTGCAATCTTTCCAAAGAGACTTGTGCCATCGCACAATTATGAACATAAGCATTCCAATTCATCCATGCACAAGGCTTAGGGGGGTACGTGCTAAGAGAATCTCTGAAAGCCATTTGCAGCATGGCTGTCAGCCATAGGATCTGGCAGCTAGCCAAAAATCTCCGAGTACATTCTTCCTTAGTACACGCTTTGCAAAGACGGGTGGTTCTAAAGAAAGCTAAGTGTAACAATAACATCATGTTACAGAAAGTTGTCCATGAGTTTCACTGTAGATGTATAGTAGTTTCCCGTCTACAGGGCATCACATGACCGAGTGCTGCAGAAAAGTTCTGAGTTCTGCAGCAACAACCTGAGACATTTTCCTAGCACACACTTTCCTTGAATTTATTTCCCGTCTACAGGGCATCACATGAGCTCCGAGTGCTGCAGCAACAACCTGAGACATTTTCCTAGCACACACTTTCCTTGAATTTACCCCCCCCCCCCCCCCCCCCCAAATCAATTGAATAAGCTACATTGTGATAGTGGGAACTTTTTGGTACCTAGAGCTTCAATTTTGCATGGTCAAGGTGACTTAACCAGGTTACGATATTCTACCATTTGGAATCTTAACCTGGTTAAACTCACCTTGACCATGCAATGCAAAAATTTTAGTTCTTAAGCTCTGCACATACCATGGATTCCATAATTTCATTCACAGGGTACCAATGCAGCAAGATATGCACTGTTAAGTACACTGTTAACTCTTTGCAAAAATGGAGAGCCTGTGAAACATATTGGTCGTCCTATATGTACTGCAAGTATGCCACACAATACTTGTTTATATAAAGGGTCTTTGTGGAGTTTGAAGTGAACTGTGGCCAATTTGCTAAACTGAAGAGGCTGTGCAATAAATTAGTTATCAATTTCCATTCTGCCAGTAATATGGCTCTGATATATGTCTCTCAATGGTTGTTATTTAGAAAGACATGCATGAAATCTCAAACAGCGTATTCAGTTAATAAATCTTTAGCGGCAGCTTCTCAGTGAATCATTTCCAAATAAGGGTATTTCTATGAGTGAGACAATCGTTTTTACATGAAAAATAAAGGTTTAGTTACCACCATTCTTAATGAGCTATTTGCAGGACACCAATTGATTGTTCCATTATCCACATGACAAAGTGGAAATAGCTGATGCTAAAAAGTCAATTCTATATAGAACATATAAATAATGGCTTCACATTATGTGCTTAGGATAATTGACATTTTGAGAAAACTAATTTATGTTACAAGAATCAAGATTTAGAGAAAGGTTTCCATTGGTACACCTTTAGGAAGAGCATCTTGAAGTCTAATTGGCTATCGTGCTGGACTCTCTACTTGGACCTGAAACAAAAAAGAAAGTTACACAATGTAAGCACTACCTGAATCAGCGTGGAGGATAACAAGACAATTCTTTAGATGAACATCATCCTACTTTTAAAAAATATCTATTTTTTTGCCAAAATGTTACTTCCTACATAGATCAACAAAAGTAATACAACTTCTAATAGTTTGTGAGGCTTTCCTTGTGATGATATAACGTATTCAAACAATTTGGTTGGTTTGTAGCTAATGCACTTTTTTACGTGTGATTGATAACTAAAGTTCAATAAAGAAAGTGCATGCAAAAGTCTGAAAACAGTCGCAGCATTTCCATGTCTTGACAATATGACCAAAACATATACAAGGGCAGACATTCAGCTTGCCTCCCAGCGTAGCTAATTGCCGAAGTTAACATCATTGTGGAGCAAGCACAAAGGGTAACTCTGAAAGGAACACAACTTGATAATCATGCTCTATAAATGGACGATTCATCAATACGTAGTCTATGAGTTTTAATTATAGCTTCTGTGTTCATCCCCCCCAAAAAAATTAAATATATAAAATCTATAAAGAACAAGATAATAAAGATTTGTGTTAGTGGCGTGCACAATATGAATGTTATCTCAAGATCATCTTAGAGTAGGCCTTCCCTATAGACGATGATTATGGGAAATGGGAATGTCTGAGAAGTCTTTCCCAAGCGTTTTAAATATATGCAACATTCTATTTGTTGTCACAATGTTGTGAACTTACTGCATAACAAACGTCTAGCCTTGTGATAGTTAGATATACAAGAGATCTAATGAGCTACCGTACTACTTTGTCATCGATTGTAGAAAGTTTGTACTCCATGGGAGTGGTTGCAATCTTGCAACATGATATATGAAACTTCGTATTTCTGCTAGCTCATAAAGGTGTTGTTTAACAAACCAAAAGCATGAGTGCAAGATCTTTCATATTAAACTCTATAGATAAGTCTTGTTACAGTTCGATGATGAAGCTTTCCTTTCTTCCTGTCACAATACAAAAAGTGCAATGCTCCCCTTGACCTTTGTAGTAGAGAATATGGTATGCATTGGATTTGATGTATCCAAGATCAGTAAAATTCTTGTCAATTCTGTTGTAGTTTGTATGGCCATTTTAAAGTCCACAAACTAGAAATGATCCTTAATGCATGTGAAAGAAGGAAGAGACAAGCTCATTAAGTGGAAGGATATGTCATATGAAAGTGGAGATTAATCATTGAAAAAATCAGTATGTGCAATAGAGGTTTTCTTATTTAAAGATGTAGGCACAGTAATGGCCAATGATAAGAGTTTCCACCATAAATATTTTATGTGGTCCAATAAAGCGTTTTAGTAACTAAATACCTCAAGTTTCAAGTTTTCCTTTTACTTCCTAGTGTGATTGGGACCTAAGGTCTACCTACCACTACTTTTGATCTTTTAATAATCCTAACCCATACACCTCAATGTGCTTTGTTCGAGCATGAAATACAAGATCCTTGGCCAATTTAATAGATCTTTGATTATTGGTTAACAATGCAGTTGGACCTTTTTGAATAAGTCTAATGTCATTTAAGATCCTCCTCAACTAGTCAGCCTCATAGGTTGGGTTAGTGATGCTCTATATTTGGCTTCCATGAAGGATAAAGCAATAGTACTTTGTTTCTTACTGCTCCACGAAATCAGGCCAGATCCAATGTTGAAGAAATATCCAAAAGTAGACATGCGGTCATCCGAGCATGTTGCCCAATCACTAACTAAAACCCTAATAGTTTTAAATTATTGCTTCTTTTATACTCAATCCTATGAGTCAGGGTTCCCTAGACATCCCAAAGTATTCTCTTTGGCTACCTTTCAATGGATTTCTTTCAGATCAGCCATATATTGGGATACTGCACTTATTGGACAGGCTATGTCCGGACTGGAGGTGGTCAAATATATCAGGCTAACTACAAGTAGCCTATATAAGGTGCCATGCACTTGTTGATCTTTCAGCAATTTCTCACCTCAATTCATTGGTAGATTGATCATCTTGCAATCCTCCATTCTAAACCGTTTCAGGATTTTATTCACATACTTGGTTTGGTCTCTCCAGACCTCAATCCCCAAACAGTAATGCAGAGTAGCCAAGGTCTTTTATATCAAAGGCTTTTTTTAAATCCTGTTTGGTCTGTTTTATATCTCCCGCTTCACTTTGTTTCATGTGCAGGTACAAATTGTCACTGCCATTAGTTTGCCCTCGGTGCTGCCTCTGATTCGCTATTTGTCCCTTTGTGCTAGTTAACGTAGATACTAGCACTGTCACCAGATCGACAACTCAAATTTCTCTAACCTCTTCCTTCACACTTTTCTTTGCTTTTGCAGGTTGGTGAAGATCACGATCTGCGACCTGTACATCACATGTTTTCTTGTCCTGCGTCACTTTACACAAGCTTCTTTCTTCTTCTGTCTGGTACAACACACCTTCTTGGGTCGTCTTCTGGTTCTCCTTTTCTGAGGAGTCTTAAAGAAACTCTAGTGTGGGAAGAGGACTACCGTCTAGGGGTATGCGCAGGTCTCTTTGATACCATCAAAGAAAACAGGAACGAGAGACCTGCTAGACTGCAACGCCCTTCACACGCAAATGCGAATTGATGCACGCACACGTACATGAATTGCTTAAACTGAAATGCCAATCCTGGCTAGAATGAAACCATACAACTGAAATGCAACTGAATTGCAAATACACAATGAAACCTAGAAATAGCAAACCCTAAATGAGGAGGAGTGGAGGTGAGGATTCAGCCCCAACCTATGTGGCACATTGACACATTGTGCCCGATCAGAATGCATCAAACACATGCACTAGATGCAGTACTTGCATTTGATAGGCTGCTCTAGAATGAGCGAGATGGTGAGTGACTATTGTGTGACACATGGCAAGGGGAATGGTGCCATGTGGCAACCATCCCATTCATCCATGATGGATGTATGTTAAAAATCTCTAACCCTTGTCCATGACATAACATCGTGGATGTCACAACCTAGTTCCTAAGGTCTACTTACCACTCTTTTTGACTTTTTAATTAATCCTAACCCATAAATTACCTTAAGGATAACTCCATCGTTCATCTCTTTTTCCAACATTTAGTATATTAGCTACCTCTCGACCACTTGAGTCTACTTAAATTGCATCTTGAACGGATATTGAACAAATCTAATATTTCCTAGAGCTTTACCTATCTTGCATCTTGAGTGGAATCACGCCTCAAGTGCTTGAATGGGAATATCTTACAATACCAAAGTAAAAGGTGATCAAATCCACACTGCCTACAGTGCACGACAGGATGCAAGAAAACTCAAGGACAGGAAGCGTACTATAACCAAACTCAAGAGAGAGACTTTCAACAAATACTACAGTAATTCATGCATTCCCGTTCAATTAAGTGCACAGGCAAAGGCAAATTCGATCATACCAGTAGCCCATTGTTTTGCCAGAAATACTCAAGGCGAGGTTTCACAAGATCAAGGATTTCTTCCGTAGACTTTTTGAGAGTGTCATTAGCCGTCATAGCAGTAAATTTTTGCAGATATTCTGCAGCTGACAAAGAAGTTGATCGAAAGCTCGATTGTTTGATGGGTTCCTCTTTTGTAAAGGTTCCTCCTTGCTCACAGTCTACAAGGACATCCTCTCTGCCACACCTTATTTCTGAAGTCATTCTGCATTGGTCATCCACATTTGTGGAAGAGATGATACTCCACATGTCTGGAGGAACATTTAAATGAGAAGTATCATCTCTACTAAAGCTGTAGTCGTGAGTCCAAGAGAGTAGCTGGGGAGCCTACAAGAGACATCCGCATGTTACTAGTAAACATGGACACTAATGCATGCATTACCCTTTTGATTCATACATACACATATGCCCATGTATAATAAAATAGCTATGTACGTACATGCACATGCTTTTTTTGGGTGAAATTCAGTTGTTTGTACAAAGATATGCGTGCACGCGCGCACACACGCACGCGGGGGGGGAGAGAGAGAGAGAGAGAGAGTAGATATTACGTCAATGTACATAGAAAGGACCAGCTTTTTTTCCCCAAAGGATAGAAATTTATAATACCTGGTTTCTAGCTTCCATTAGAGGCCCAAAGTAGTTCATCCTTATAATGTTCTCGGGAATCAAGGTGGCAAGGACTTGCACCACTAAGGTCATAGTGGGTCTGGATTCAGGATCACTTTGTAAGCAGAGCCATGCCAAATGTGCCATCTTTTGTACATCTTCCATTTGAAAGCCCTGCTGCAATATTGGATCCACCAACTCACTAGGGAGCCTCAATTTGTCACGTAGCAAGGGTAAGGCCTGCATGTGCATCCATTTGAATATATGCATTTCAGAATGACTTTTGGCACCACTGTTCAGATAAATAGAAATGGAACGCCTCTCTCTCTCTCTCTCTCTCTCTCTCTCTCTCCATGATTTTGAACACCATTTTTATCCCCTTATGACAAGATAGCTCCAGATCTTGGCTTTCTATAGAGGATGGTTGGTCTTATCTAACTTATGCCCATCACCATAAATTGGGATAAGTAAATGTGAAACCACATCAAGTAAGAAATAATTGAATTCATAACTGAATTGAATTGTACTGCACCACAAGAGCACTTAACTGAAAACAGAGTCTCCTTCCTTCTTCGCAAGTGGCTCCTTCATTCACATGTCAGAGATGTGCTTCAAAAATCCGGCCAAGGAAAGGTTATCCATCTTGGAGAAAGCAAAAGGTTATCTATCTCAAAGAAAACAGAAGGTCTGAAACCCTACCAAAGCTTCGTATAAGCACCCAGGAGAAAAGTACAGCGAGTCAAGAGGCTCTTTTTATAAGTGAAGAGAGGCAGGCTATAGCCCTCAACTGTGTAAGGGCCAACTCAGCTAGCCACGCTGGTCGACTGGTCAGCCAAGATCCAGGGTCGACAGACCCCAGATCTGCCCCAACTCAAGGCCATTACCTAGTCTAATGGACCAGTGCCATCCACCAAAATGCTGCTCTTTTGGCAGCCATACATAGTCCTATACACAGGGCATGTGTTCCCATCTCCTACCTCAAGTCCACAAATGTCCTACTATCCTTATGAAGCCCACGCAAGTGGACAGAAACCTCCAACACCCACCAGTGTCATGACTGCCAATCCATTCAGAAGAACGATTGTGAACAGCTGTCTTCTGCAGATCTGCTGCATGTGGAAAATTGCTATGGAAATAGAGCTAAAGCTGAAAGCTACATTTGATGCTATGGGCAAGGTAGTTAACATAGTAGATCCAAACAGCCTGGAGGAGTGGGAGGCCAAAGACACTGAAGCGCTATGAATGATCAACCGGCACATAATGATCCTGGACATTCAGCTTGCAGAGACAACCTTTGAGGCCTCGACTAGTCACAAACCTGAAGGATGTGTATGAGACCAACATTTATTGTTCACCGTGACGATGAAGGAGTCAGTACATGATCATCTCAAAATAGTCGCAAACAAGCAAACGGAGGAGGTTGAGGTTGGAGATGGGACATCCCATCTTCTCCCTCCCGTTCACCTACTTGGCAAACATTCTCAGGACCTTGGAGATAGATTTGCAGACTACCAGATGCATGGAAGTGGCAAGGTGATATGACTTCTCATCAATTTTTTGAGACCTCCAGTCCACTGAGAAGAGGAGTTAGGAGACTGTTCCGCTTTCCCTCCTCTCCCTCACAACTCTCTCATCTTCTCACAAGGACTCCCCCACCAGCCCTCTAAAAAGCTCTCAGTGGATAGTTCTTTGGTCCCCCAAGTGGACATGACGACGCCTCACAACCTCAAGGTGGACTACCCAAGGTCCCGGCATCTGCAAGAGGACAAACTCCTGCCTCAGATAAACCCATAGCTCCTGCCCGGCCCTCTTATGCGGGGGCGAATCACACTTCTAAAGGAGGGTTCTTCTCAGCTCCTTTCCTCAAAGCCCAACAACGGCACATGAAGGAAGTTTGAAAAGCCAAAAAAAAGAATGGTTCACAGGACAATTCAGATGCCTCAGAGTGTCGATCCTGCGCATCTAAAGAGAGCAACTAACCTCCAACAAAGACGACGACTCTTGATCCATAGTCGAAGAACTTACACAGTGAGTCTATTGAATGGCTTCATTCCCATGCATTAGTTGGTTTTCTCTCCAGTGCATGTCCTCCGGAGGTTCTCCTTGAAGCACGGGCAAGGAATGGTTCAGTTAGAACGGGTCTCCTTATGACAAATGTTCTATTCCTAGAGGGGATATTATGTTTTCCTTTTTGAGAGAATAGACATGGCTTCGAGAGGGTCTGTGGACAATTAGTCCTTGTAGCTAGGCAGAGGGTTCCCATACTGCTCCCCTCTTTGTAATCAAAGAGCTACTCTTTGTAGTGGGCTAGGCGAGGTAGGAGTTGAGAAGGAGCAATTATATACCCGAGGTGAAATCCTAGGTTTGTGTTCAACTAGATTTGGTTGAGGATTTACCTAGCATGTTAGTTATTCTCACAAGGAGGGGGGATTTCTTAAAGGAACAACAATTGATTTATAAGAGCCTCCCTAATTCATGTTTTTTGTGTGGATTATCTAACCACATAGTCAAAACCTACCCCCAATAAAACACAAAATTCAAGCCCCACATTGGTTGTCCCTCTCCTCCCTTGGTTCCAAGATACAAGTGGTCCTGAAAAGTTAACCAATCCCAGCTTGCTTCTAACCCTGATCAAAATGAAAAGGGAAACAAAGCAGAGGCTATCTTGGTTGATAGCACTAGCAAAGAGAAAGAGGATATTTGTTTCATCTCCAAGAATTCTTATGAAGCTTTAGCAAACCAAGAGATAGATTATGAAATCAAGAACATCAAAAGCAATTTGATGATATAGAGGTCAAACTTGGGTGGTCCAATGTCTTCGAAGAGGAAATAAACAGTGTGGTCATGAGGGAAATGAGGAGGTTGAATATGAGGAAATTCAATGGCGAGAGAGAGAGACTTTGCAGTTCAAGGTAAGGCTTTAGCTATCATGCAAAATAAGAGGAGGCTTTTCCAGGTAAAGAGACAGCCTCCAAAGTGAGAAGCCCGAACCCCCAAGGCCAATAACGGACAAAAGAAGAAAGCTAAGTAACAAAATTCTCTTATCACACTCAATACGTGTGGTATTGTATACCCCTCCAGAGGAGAGGAACTTTCAAGTTGGCTGCGATTAGACTCGCTCTCACCAACTTTTCTAGCACTCCAAGAAGTCCAGGGAGCGTTTGATACTATATAGTAAGCATGAAGAGGGGAGGAACTTTCAAGGCTGCGAGCTGACTCACTCTCATCAACTTTTCTAGCACTCCAAGAAGACAATGTCACAAACCAAACTATCGAAGCTAGATTAAGTCCATAGACAGAAGGAGAGTCTGATACTATACTAAGCATGAAGAGGGCAAGGGAGGCACCGCCATTGGCATGCTTTCACACTTTTAGGAGGGTATAATCAAAAGGTGGGTTTCCTCTACAGTGCACTATGAAAGGAGGCCATCCATACTTCTGCCAACGTATGTCCCTGCTAATATGTAAAGCACTATAATCACTTGGGATTCCATGATAGTGATAAATGGAAATGCATTTGTGCTAGGACATTTAACAAGATTGAGGATAAAAAGGACAAATGGCTAGGCAAAGGTAAAGTTTCAGAGGGATTGAACTACATGCCTGGAAAAATCTTAAGGGCACCCTTCAGCTAGTAGGTTCTAGCAAACCTGGTACTTTCACTTGGACCAATAGGCACATAAGAGATCACAGAAGGGAGGCAAGACTGGACAAGGCTTACCCCTTTCAAGATCTACTAAGTCGATCTAGTAGTCTCACTTCTCAAATCCTTTCTTCCCTCACTTGTCAGACCATAAACCTCTCTACTTGGTCTGTGACTTTGGCCTAGGAAAGAGAGCACCCTCTTGGTTCACTGCAGACCCTGGTCTGGACCAATTAAAGAGTGTTCAAAAGCAGATTTCTGAGATGTGGAAAGCAATTTTTGCAGCTCCTGGACCTGCTTCTATTGCTTGGCAATTTGCAGTAGAAAGCACTCAAGTTTCACTATAAAATGCCAGGAAAAACAAGGCTAAAACTAGAGCAACAACAAATCAAGATAAATGACTCTAAAATTTACTTCGGAGACATGGTGGGTAGGAAGAATAGACATGCCTGCCAAGGAATCTTCACACTTATCTGAAGAAAAAGAGTCAATGAGGAAATTCCCTTCTAATCAAGAGTGATAATTGTCAGAAGATCACATCAGGGCAAAATTTTACAGGATATCTTCTAGCACTAACAAGTTTCAAGCTCTCCTCTCTAAGATTATGAAGATGAGATTAGAGAAGCAAGAAGGAAATGTCAAGAAGTCGAGGAGACAACTCCACTAACACTTAAGGAATCCAAGGAGGCTGTTGAGGTCATGGCCGATGGCAAAAACCCTTGGGGAGAACAGTTTGCCAATCGAGTTTTACAAAAAAAAAGTCAGATATAGTTGGACCTTGTCTTTTTTTAGTATGGCAGGAAAGCTTACATCAACAGCAACTCCATAGCCAGATTAATGGAGAAATTAACTCATTCCAAAAGACGGAGGAAGGGAAGATCTTAAAAGCCTCCTATGCTGAAGTGTAGTTATAAGATTTATGCCAAAGCCCTTGCCTTGCTCTGAGAATCCCGAAAAGGACGGAACCTAGATTCTCCAGGACTAGGAAAGGCTTCATCAAAGGAAGAAACTTACTTGAGGAAATTGTGTACAGCCTTGACAAGTTCATTAGCGAGTATAGATCCTTTTTGTAGGGAGGTAACAAAATAATTTCCAAACTCAATTGGACCTTTTGCACAAGGCCCAAACAGGTGTGATTGACGTCTAGCAAGGTGTGGTCTAGAGCTTGACTGGGCTTCATTATCGTTAAGGAATATTTCCCAGGTCCGACCTGTTAGGGGGCCCATAAGTGGAAAACTACCCTATTCTATCAGCCATTTGCAATCCTGAACCCTGCTGCACTAAAGGCAGCTCAAAATTTAGCGGTCACTGTGGACTGCCTTTGAAGCAGTTAAGAGTCAGATCATTTTCTCAAGAAAGGGTGCTTTTATGAGTTACCCATACACAGAAATATCCCCCTTGGTGACAGGGACTTTGTCACAGCCATCCTTCTATTCAAAAAGGGACTACAAAACTGGAGGCAATTGTGGCATAGAGAACAGTTAAGGTGGAAAGTGGCTGGAAATAAGGAGAGAATTCAGCCTTACCAATCAAGGGGCAGAAATAGCCATGGGCAGAATAGATCTTTGGCTTGGAAAAATTAAATGGAAAGGGGGCTTGTCCTTAGTTTTCAGGGAAGAGTTTAGTTGGGTGGGATCTCCCCATTTTTTTCCCCATTCCTAACTCTTCAAATGATACTGAGAAAATATTGAGAATGCTGAACTCCAGATGGTATTTAGCAGACAACGGACATCAGAACCTGTTGGCTGCCCAGTTTTGAAAAATATTGAGGTAAGTTAATACTACACAAGGCAGTTTGGACAAATGCTAGAGGGGAAAGTATTGGAAAGGGAGATGGAAAATGTCAACATTACTCAAGTTACAGAGAAATATTTTCATCTTTTTATTGATTGTCCCAATGGATACATGTTAGAGCTCAAGCCCTGTGGTGTATATGGATTTCTAGAAATAGTTTACAGCTCAACCAATGGATTACATGCTGAATCTGCTTTCATGAACTGGTTTAACAGGAACAATGCAGATTGGCTCAAGAAGTACTAAATTACAAAGAAGCACATGATGAGTTGGAGGCCCACGAAGTCGAGTTCCAAAAATTCCCTGCCAACACAGACCAGCAGAAGAATCATCCCAGCTCCTAGTCAAAGAAGAACCAGTTTGATGCAGCAATAGATTCTGTCTCTCTTTCTTTAAATAAGATGGGACTTGTTTTTGTTGTTATTTCTTTTGAAATCATGAAACACAACGCATGGATTCTTTGTACACCTCAGCAGCGGTTGATTTTGTCTGGATCAGCAATGTAATTCTTCTTCAATAAAATATATATCAGCAACTTCTGCTTTTAAAAAAAGGATCAGAGACAAGTGGGGGCTGGTGACACAGTGGACACTCGCGTGATGCCCATGCTTCCACGTAACATGCCTTTGAAGTGAAGAGCTTTAGGGAGGGTTTGTTCTGCACCAAGCCACTCATGTTTGAGATGGGACACAAGGGGAAGGGTAAACCAGGAAAATGTAAGAGCAAAGGTGACTAGGATCAAAGGGTGAGAGAAGCCTAAAGCCGGAGGAGAGAAAAAGAAGAAGAAGAAGAAATGATTGTACTGCAACAAACCTGGCACCGCTGGAAAGGACTACTATTAGAAGAGACGAAGAACCTACGTGATAGGGTGCCAATGTTACTACTAAAGAGATAGTCCTAGTCATTGAGCACTGTTTTGCACAGTCCATGATGGACAAGGGAGACAATTGAAATCTAGATCGTGGTACATCCAAAAACATGTTAAACAAGGCATTCATACACCTGATGTAAGAAATCTGAAATGCCTCTGTTGGGCTTATGCTCAACCTTCTCAATCTGTAATACTCCTCTCAAAACAAACAAAGCATAATCCAACCTGCATAATATGAGTGTTCTCAGCAATATCATGATGGAACCATTTAGTGTAGAATATTAAAATCTCTGCAAAGGTACTGACAACAATGTGTGAGAAATAGCCAGAAGGCTTTACAAGGCTGATCTATGTGCAAGAACCAATGCCAAAAAAAGTCAATAATGTGCAATTGTCCTGAAATCACTCCGCAAGTGAATCGCTGACGCGAAGAACTACTTGACATGACGAACTACCCAATGCCAAAAGTGCTGAGGTGGTATCAGATGGATGAATGTGAGAACTGATGTAGATCCAAGGGGACGGACGTCTGTAGGTACTGAGCGGGTGTTTTAGGGAAAGGCTCACTTGGCTTTGTGGAGTTCGATCTCCTCCAAAGATGTGCTAGTCTACAACTAGACATGATAAGTGTAGCAAAAGATTTTTTTCGAGTTGAGACACTATTGATGCCATGAAGCTTAGGTTGCATAATGTCACTCTATATATATTTTTGAAGCTCCAAGAGGTGCCTTGTGTTTATGTCTTGAAAGATGTGACTTAAATACATGACGGCTTGCAACTTCAAAGAAGTTGGAATAGAGTGAAGCTGAGCTTCTACCAACATTGCGGTTCGCAAGGCTAAGAAGGCAGAATTAGGAAATCAAGCTAGAACCCAAAGCAATATTAGGAGAGCAAACACAATGGAAAATTCTTTGGAGTTGATAACGATTGATGCCATGATTTTTAGTCTCTCCTCTGTTGAGTCCTTTCATTCCTAGCACCACAAGAGCTTGTTGACACACCTTTTTCTTACTTTGTTTCTAACAGGGAAACATGTGTTATTCCGTCCTCGGGTCTGGTGTTCATGGCAATGAGGGGGAGAATCCAATGGCTTACTTGCGAGATTTCAATATAGGATGTAGAATCAACAATTGGGATTTGGATCAGAGCATGGTCACATGAAAACCCATTTTGTCCTATCGAAACCTTGAAACAACGAAACAAACGAAATGTTTCCAAATAGGATGAAACGCTCTCAACGAAACTTCTGTTTCATCCACATGAAAATACATGTTTTTGCCCCATTTTTTATTGACTCCATATGCTTTTAATTTTTGACTCCATAAATATTAAATGCTCTAAAGTTGAAACTTGAGAAAGGAGATTGAAAGCTTGAATTTGAATAAACTTGAAGAATGTGCTTATGTTTTGAATTTCCTTTTTAGGTGTCTTTGTTCAATCTAAACTTGAATATATTATATCTTATTTGCCCTATCCTTGTATATATTCAATATCATTTCGAAACCTGTACGAACTTGAGAAAGGATATTAAAAGCTCGAATTTAAATAGATTTGAAGAATGTGTTTGTGTTTTGAATTTCCTTTTAAGGTGTCTTGACTTGTATTTCTCTTTGTTCACTCTAAACTTGAATATAACATATCTTATATGACTCCGAGATGTTGAGAGTGAGACATTCAAGCATGCTAGGTCAGTAGGAAGCTAGATCCAAGTCGTGCAAACAGACGTCCCATCTGTGACACCATCATTGCAGCATCGCGACTGCAAGTTGTCTCGCATCTCCAACAAATACATCCCACAAAGACGACTCGAGGATGCCAAAGATAGATCTTAGACGTATTTCGTATACAACAAGACTCCCAATGGGACCCTAGTCAATCCCACACAGAGCTTCGACTACTCATGCCCAATACCACATGACAGGAGCTCCTCTAACAGCTCAATCCAGTTCATGTTGATAGTATCCTAGTTTACATCTCATATCATCACCAGGAGTTCCTAGAAGGTGTGCTAAACACCCGCATTTCCCCCATGAGGGAGTGTAATCTCATGTTGTATTGAGTTTTCTTTTCTATTCTCATAGCTTTCTGACTTTCTCTCATTTCCTTATTTTAATGATCCCTTGGATCTCCTTGTTCGTACAGACATGCACTAAATCTCCTTTGTTTCGATTTAGCTTTATTCAATCGTTAATTGATAACTTATTGTAGTATGGGTGTTTGTAATGGCTGATGTGTCATGTCTAGCTTAACAAATGCCTTCTTATAGATATAAATATTAAAATTACTTTCTTTGTGACCAGAAGAATGACCCTAGTATTGTCAAATAAATATGATGTTCATATTGTTGTCCATACTCGACACTACCCTCATGCCCTTTTCGACAACTGAGAAAGATATTTAATCATACAACTACGCTTTCTTTCCTAGACAAAGACATGAAAGCACCTCACCTAGAAAAATAGTAGCAAAAATTGACATAAGAGCAAATCTTTAATAATTACATGTTTAACCTTCAATCAGGATTATACTAAACAAGGAAGTGTTAGTTTTAGTATTAAACGAAAATACTTACCCACACCACCAAGCTTTCTTGTCCAAGTGGAAGACTCTCATCCACAGGTTGGCGTCCAGTAATAAGCTCCAAAAGGACAACACCAAAACTGAAAACATCGGACTTAGTCGTAGCTTTTCCCGTCAGTGCATATTCAGGAGCAAAGTAACCAAAAGTTCCTAGCATTTGTGCTGGGGAGCTTGGACATGCATTACAATCTAGCTCTTTTATAGTTGTAGCCATTCCAAAGTCTGCAACCTACAAAGCATCACAATTTCAGCTATGAAAAATTAGTGGCTTTATACATGTCTTGTGGACTCCTACATACAGACAAACACACACACGCACATGTGCATGCGCGCCACACACACACACACACACACACACACACACAGAGAACAACTAGAGATTGCTAAGACAAAGATTATGATCGTTGTAAGACAATTGAGAATGGAATGCAATTTGAAAAAGGAAAGTTAGATGGCCTAAAAATATATAACCTTGTAAGACTAGAATAAGTCCAATCATACAAATTTAGATTTTTTTTTGTTCTAAAGACCAAAAATCTACACAAAAACTAAAAGAGAAAATGAAAGAGAAGAAAAAAGAGGTAAACAAAAACTTTTATGAAAAACAAAAGGAAGACATACTTTGCAAGCACTTATGTCGTCATCAGTGCCCAATCATAAGTAGCTATACTTAGATGGCCTGAAAACCCTCTTTAGCTTCTAGAAGAATTGTTGAAAGCCACCCCTATGCAGCTAAGAAACGATAAACAAGAAAGTATGTATGCGTTTGGGGTACAAACAATAGTTTTATATAGATGCCAAGTATAGAGAACATTTCAAGAGTAGGGAAAAACGATGAAGCAATTGCAACTCTTTACTTCAACATAACAGTTCCAATCTCTACAGCGAATTAGAAACCAACCTACTGAACATGCACATTCACAAGGGGACATTCATCAAGGAAAAATACAACTTGAGTAGGCAATATGCAAGCCTACTAGCTTCCAAAAGCCAATACAAAAGTACAAATAAACCGTCACACACATTCATTCCTTATTATTGAGGATTACTCAACTTGCACCACCACCACTTAATCTTCCTAACCAATGTCAAGGAGGTGAGTAATGATCTCTGCCTTGAAGATCAGAGCTCTTGCGAGCCCTCCTCCCTCCTTCCATAGCCTCTACCTCCCTACCCCCCTCCGCCTCACCTCCTCGCCCTCGCCCCCCCTCGCCCTCGCCTTATGCCCCTCGCCCTCGCCTCACATCCCTCGCCCCTCGCCTTGCCCCGCCACCACACCCTCGCCTCGCCCCTCGACCCTTGCCCCTCGCCACCACACCCCGCCCCTCAGCCCTTCGCCCTCGCCTCTCGCCCTCCGCCCTCCCCCCTCGCCCCTCCGCCCTCGCCCCTCCGCCCTCGCCCCTCCGCCCTCCACCCTCGCCCTCGCCTCCGCCGCCGCCCTTCTCCCTCGCCTTCGACTTCCGCCCTCCGCTCTCGCCTCCGCCCTCCGCCCCCACCATCGCCTCCTCTTCCTCCACCCCACCTCGCTTCGCCTCGCCTTATCCTCCTCCGTCACACCCAGGCTCCATCCCTCGTCTATCTCCCCCCCCCCTTTTTTGGTGGCAGCCTCTTCTTCATCGGAGGTCTCGCAGTTTGTCTTGGCGGTATGGCGGCTCCCTACCCGGAACCAGAGGCCCAGCCGGACCCTCCCTCTCCAGATGCCTACCGCGTGATCTTGACAGAGCAACAGTCGTCTCGGGTACAACAGGTTGCCAATGACTTTGCCCTCACTTCCGTCTATGGCAGAGTCATTGGACACTCTCCCTCCAGACCAGCCATCAGGGACTGGCTCCAATCCACTCTTATGCTAGAGGACAGCCACATCGAGGAGGTGGCCCTTATGGGAAGGGGCATCTTCTGGCTTAAACTCTCCACTGCGAAAGCTGCGAGCAACCTGATTGCTGGTTCCCCCACATCTGTAGATGGAAAGATCATCATGATAGTCCCTTGGTACCGAGGATTCAGCGCAGCGGACTTTGATGCTCGTTTCCACATACCTCGCCACCCAGTGACGCTAGTTTTTCCAGGCCTTGTTGCTGAGTTGCGGCCGATAGTCAGGGACCTGGGTTCTCACTTTGGCTGGGTGATGCATGACACTTTCGTCGACGCGGTTGCTGCGGCAAGAGCTCCCAGAGTCCGTGTGGCTGTGGCAGACCCTGCGTCCCTCCCTGCAGTGATTGAGATCGTGACAGATGCTGGCAGCATTACTCAGAGCATGGTAGTCACAGGACAGCCAGGCCAGTGCCTGAGGTGTCACAGCTTTGGGCACCTGGCTGCTGCTTGTCCACGCTTCTCCAGCTCCTCTCGGCCCCCCCCGCCCCCCCCCCTCAGCCCCCTCCCCCTCCCTCCGGGCAACCACGTCAGGAAGAGCAGAGGCAGCCGGAGTCTGGTCCAGAGGTGGCTGGCGGCTGGACCGAGGTCAGAAGGAAAAGAGGAAAGAATAAGAAGACTTCTGACAGAGGCAAGGAGGCAGAGGTTACCCAACCTGTAGCAACGCCTCAGAGACCTGACAGGCAGCCGCCCCAGGGTCCTGGGAGAGCTTTTTCTTCGTCTGTAGCCTGCCCTCCGCAGCCTCAGGTCCCCCTCTCTTCCGGATCCCCAGCTCCCTTCCACTCAGCCCCAGCCCCTACCCCAGCCGCAGCCCCCTCTTCCCGACCCGCAGCATCAGCCTCCGCCTCTTCCTCTTCAGCCCCCTCCTCTTCCTCTTCAGCCCCAGTCCCAGCCCCAGCCCCATCCCTCCTCCCCCGCCCCTCTCAGCTCTTCCGCAGTGTCAGCTGCACCGATGGTTCCTCAGCCGCGGGCAGCCCCCACTCCCCCTCCTCCGCCCCCCCCGCTAGTCGCTTCCATGGAGTTTGAGTTGCCTACCCCTCAGCCTCCTTCCCCTTCCCCACCCTAGGCAGGGCATCCCGAGACTGCACCACCCCTGAAGCAGTCTTCCTTGTCTGCTAGCCCGACCCCCTCAGTTGCAGACTCTGGCGGGCCTCAGCTCCAGGAGAGAGAGCTTCCTCGCGACTTCTACAGATCTGGTCCCTGGGATTACTTGGATGTGGCCGACCTCGGGACCTTCCCAGCCTGCCTCGACATCAGTATCTTCCTGCTCCGTAAAGGGGCGGATGGGAAGATCGCAGCCTTGGCCCCGAGGGATGGCCCCAGCTTTGCTTTCACCTTTCTCAGCGACGGCACCGAGACTTGGACAGACGACTCGGTCTGGGAGGCTCTCAGAGAGCAGACGCACGCTCAGATTTGCTCCTGGATAGGCCCGTCGGGTGGACAGCTTCTCGAGACTCAGTGGTCCGAGGGTGACGTGCGCCTGCGGTGGCGTTGCGCCGCCAAGCGTTTCAGATTGATTGTGATCCTCAGGCCCCCTCTGTCGTGGCCCCTCCCCCAGGATGTCAGAGCCTGGACTCCTCAGAAACTTCGCGCCTTCTACGGGATGACTACCTCAGAGATCTCGAGTTGGCTCGAGAAAGCGTTTGTCCATGGCACCAAAGGCCTCACGCCTTTGCTAAAAGTTTTGAAGAATGGGCAAGATGACCCCGCCTCCCCCTCCAAACCCTCACAAAAGCGTCAGCGCCTTCATTCCGAAATTTCAGCCTCTTCATCGACCTCAGCTGCGAGCAGACAGTTGTTCGCAACCTACCAGTCCTCATCATGAGCTTACACCTTGTCTCCTGGAACGTGAACGGGTTTCATTCTTCTGGCACCCGTGGTCCTAGGAAGCTCATCTTGAGACAGGAACTTCAGCCAGCAGTGATTGGTCGCTTGGATATACTCCTGCTCCAGGAGCATAAGCTTTCAGTGGCTCATTCCCGTAGCTGCGGGAAGATCCTCCCTGGACGTTCTCACACTTATTGGGAGCCCTCGATCGGTGCACAGGGGAGCCTTGATGGCCAGCCCTTGTTAAGCCCAGCATGCAGACGACGTTGATGGCACCGTTTACTACTGTCGAGATGTAGGAGGCCTTGATGGCCATCGATGGGCAGAAATGCCCTGGCGAGGATGGGCTCTCTCGCGCTTTCTTCACCTCTTTCTGGGATCAGATCCATCAGCCCCTCCTAGCAGCCCTCCAGAGGATTTTCAGCAGCGGACATATGCCAGAGAGCCTCTCTTCGGGATTGATTTGCCTCATCCCGAAGGGAGGAGACCGACAGGAGATCCATCAGTGGCGCCCGATCACTCTCCTCACCACTGCCTACAAAATCCTTGCCAAGATGATCAGCGTCAGAGTTCGACCACTACTTCCTGACCTCATTCATGACACTCAGACAGGCTTTGTCCAGGATCGCAGTATCCTGGATAATGTCTGCACCTTCTCAGAGGCGACGGAGTCGGCTCAGCACAGCGGGTCGCACTTAGCCATCCTACTTCTCGACTTTGAGAAGGCCTACGATCAAGAGGACTGGTCCTTCCTGGAGGGTACTTTGGAGAGACTGGGATTCCCAGTAGGATGGATTCAGAGTATCTCAGCGTTATACAGGACAGCTTCCAGCAAGGTCATCATCGGCGGCAGGATGGGAGAGCGATTTCGATTGGAGAGATCAGTGCGTTAGGGTTGCCCCCTCGCTCCTTACCTGTTTCTCTTCTTCGCCGAGGCGATGACATACTACCTTCAGGCGAGGTCGACCGGGATCCGAGGTGTTCGCCTTCCCATCAGGGAGGACACGGAGCTCCTGGACTCGGAGTATGCAGATGACACAGCGCTGTACGTACAGGATGATGAGATGATGCTGGAGAGGGTGAGGCTGGCCTTAGAGGTCTTCTGCTCGGCAGCCGGTGCGAAAATCAACTGGAACAAATCAGTTGGTTTTCTCACAAACCCTGGGGCTTGCTCATAGTGGGGGAGATTTTTGGGCTTCAGATGGATCCCGCGGGGGCAGACAGCTAGATATCTCGGCTTTCAGGTCGGCCTGGACATCACGCCAGCTCAGCAGTTTCTCCCGGTGCTAGATTCCATTCGACGGAAGCTGGCTTTCTGGAGCACTGCTAAGCTCTCTCTTGCAGGTCGTGCTCTTGTAGTCAACCAGGTTCTCCTGGCCACGGCCTGGTATGTGGCCTCTTGTTGGTGCTTCTCGAGATCCAGCGTGGCACAGCTCAGGAGGATGGTCCGGAATTTCCTGTGGTCTGGGGGGGATGGTCTCAGAGATACCAGAGCCAAGGTAGCCTGGCAGACAGTCATTCTTCCGCAGGCTGAGGGTGGCTTGGGGGTCATTGATCCTGAGCTTTAGAGTCAGGCCCTGCTGGGCAAGTTAGTTATCCGCGGTTTGACCCCGGGGGGGCAAACGTGGAAGATGTTACTTCAGCAGGGGATCAGTTCTTGCGTCTCACGCCAAGGTGGAGAGTGGCTACCGTCCCTCTGGTGGATCTTCACCTCTGCACCGCTTACTCACCCCCGCTCCCCGCTCATTCGTAGCCTTCTCACGGTTTGGAGGCGACTCCATCTCAGTCTCCTCCAGTCCCCTCCTAGCAGTCAGGAGGAGATCGACCGCCAGCCGCTCATCGGGAACGATCAGGTCAGAGATACCTTGGGCCTTCAGCTGGGGGAGAGGTCACATATCCTGTGGGACGGTTGGATGCGGGGGCCAGCCCGGTCCCTTCGAGTTTGGAGGGACACTTACAGACACTTGGAGACCGTTGCTCTAGCAGCCGCAGCCGGAGGTGTCCGTGGAGCAGGCGAGACGCACAGAGATAGACGGAGCGATTCCTGCCGGTTGGTTGGTTCCACCCGAGATTCAGATCCTCGTGCCTGGTGATGACCGTTGGCTTGGACAGTTCACCCCCCGTGGCATCCCACTGGTGGTTGCAGGCCGGATGGACGACACCTCTGTTTTCTTCTTCGCGGTTCTGGGGGACGGCCGACTCAGGAGAGAGGGTGTGCTCATCGACCCCCTTCTCTCGTGGCAGAGGGTTCGGGTCGTAGGCCTCGTGGGAAAGGTTTGGCGGATCGATCCTAGTATAGAGCAGGATCAGCTGCAGTTATGGCGACTCTGGCTTTGGGAGGGGCGGGCCCTGTCAGAGCTTGATTGGGACCCAGGTGAGTGGAGATGGCACGAGGTTGTGGCAGGCCAGGGGCCGACCCCTTTCTTCGCTTACAGCACGACATTGGGCAAGAGAGTTCTCGGGAGGATGCGGAGCCGCCCGCCCACCCAGTGGCCCAGGTGGTATGCTCAGGGTATCTCCAGGCTATTTTTGCAGGCCTTCTGGAAGGCCTTGTGGGAGAGCTGGCGGCCGCAGAAGATTTCCTACTTCCTTTGGCTACTCGCCCACAAGGGTCTTCCAGTGGGGAGCTGGTTGCGGCAGATTAGTCAGGATGGACTTTGTCAGATTTGTCATGAGGACGAGGAGTCACCAAAACACTGCCTGTGGAGCTGCACTCGCGCCCAGGAAGTGTGGAGGTGGACCTTCGGGATCCTTACTCGTGCAGCACCGGAGCTAGGTTTGATCACCTGGGGCGCGTTCTGCTGGTGCAGCACCACACCTGGCTATCATCAATTGTTCGAGGTAGGCCCGCAGGACCCCATGTTCCTTATCACACAGGGGACTTGGGGGCCGCTTGAGGGCATCCCGCCGCACTTGGCAGAGGCGGACACAGGATCTCAGGAGAGGCAACCAGTCTGGGAGATTATTAGCAGCATCGTTGGATGGCACATTTGGACCTCGCGCTGCGCGCAGATCCTCGGTGGTACCTCTCTTTCGACTGCCCAAGTCATGGCCGACATCTGGAGTGAGATTATACACACACTCAGAGGCCAGTGGGACCAGATACAGGGAGATTCCCGGGCTGGCCGGGAGAAGCGGAGACGTTTCCTCCGAGATTGGGATACGCAGGGCCTCTTCTTCGAGCATACTTCTCAGGGCCTTCAGTGGCGCTATTCACCACCTCTCTGGCTGTTTATTCACACCCGCCTGATCCCTCCGTGAGAGAGAGCCTTTTGTTTCCATTTAGGGCTGCGTCCGATTTGTGAACGCAGCCCCGTCAGCTGCAAAACTGACCTCATGTATCTTGTTTTTTCGAAGTAATATAATCAGCACTGTTTTTTCGGCCAAAAAAAAAAAAAAAACCAATGTCAAGGAGGTGCGTTTGAGAGCTGAAGGTAATGTAGATGCTTAAGCGTTGACCACAATGTGGCAAGAGTTGAAGAAAAGGCTGTCTCTCTACACACACACACACACATACACACACATAGAGGCCCTTGCATGTACATTCATATATACATGCACCCACATGCATACATATAAATGTGGATGTTTGTGCATGTAGTATGAGAGAGAGTGTGTATGTGTATGATTTATATGTTGTCTATATATACATATGTTTTGCACATACACATACATGTGGGTGTGTATATGTAAAGCCACATGAAGGCATGCGTGCATGCGCACACACACAGATGCATGTAGGTATAGACTAGTTGAAAACCATTATAACTAATGCAAAAATGAAAACTTACCAATTGTGTGGCAATTATAGGTATATAGTAACTAATTGAGGACCACTTCTACTTTGCCCTTCCTTTTTCGGTCCATTGGTATGTGGAGTAGTTAATAGTACTAGTTGCATCCCTACAAGCTTTTGTAAGACTGACACAAGGGTTAAGTCCCACAACTAGGCTTCGGCCTAGCCTATAAGGTTCTAGGCTATTTCTACCCTATATATGAGACTTGGGCCACGTCTTAGAGGGCCACACAAAGCACAAACCCTATTTCTATACAACCCATGAAGAGAGTGAATCCAAACCTATCTCATGCCCCTTGCATTCTTCAATTCCAATATAATTTTAAAAAGTGTGATAGTGCAGATCCAAATGGGGCTTTGAAGAGCCCTTGTTTCGAGTGCACTTGGACCCAAAGGGGAATGGCTTGGGGATCTCAAGAAAAGTTAAGATGCACAACTTAAAGCCTTTTGTGAGAGTAGACAACCACTCGAGTCACATCTATGCATGATCCGGCAGAACATACTACTTTTACGAGAGGTGAAGTGGCCGACACTTCACGTAGAAGGATCCACTCACAAGCAACTCTTCCAACTCTTACGACCTTAGGGATTTTTTCTCCAACTCTGATATTTTCAATCATGTGACCCATCCCCTCATATTTCCAATCATGCAATCCATCCCCTCATATACCTTGCCAATGCAGGCATATCTCCATCAACCTTTTTCAGTACCTTGATAATTGGCTTACACAAATGAATGAGGTGTCATGCATCAGCCCAAAAATTATCGCTGCCTATACACAAGTCATAGCACAACATCCCAAGGTCCTGCTTAGAAGTGGGCCATGCATCCCACTCTGGACTTGCTACAACCTATTGAAGTGCAGTTTTCATTTGAAGGAGTCTTCACAGCATCAAAAAATTGTATGCAAACCTTGTCTCTGGATACTTCAAAAGCTCCTTCCTTGCAAACTTGCGGTACAAAGAAAGAGAGAAATGATGGCATGTGATAAACCCAATTGCCTCTCTTCCATTGTCAATAATATTATTTACCCAAAGCAATTTTCAATGTGCTTCAACAAACTATTTAAACCATGTGTAATGCAAGAGCTCCATTGAATATGAGAATACCTTTGCTCCAATAATGCCCCTATAGCCTTGTTAGTATTTTCACCATCTGAAACAAGTTGCACAACATTGGATGGACCCACATATTCCACTACACCTGCCCACATTTGCACCAAACATTGGCTATTCTTTGTTGTCCTCCACATTCCGCGAGTATGTGTAGAGGGTAGATCCACCAATATATGCCAAAATGTCCTCAAGCGAGTGACCTGCGACAGATCCTTCCAAGCATCTGCAACCAAAGTCACCCATACTTTTGCCATTTCTCCTTCACAGGTTAAATGGATTTATTAACTGCCTTCACCTCATCATCTAGAAGCTTTCCCATCAATGCATCAAAATTGGGAGGGGTATATGTGGATCCAAATGCTGTAATTTCACATCCTTGAAATAAGCAAATCGTGCAACATTGAAACTAATCCCATTTGAGTTTTAAAAACGGACCATAGATGCACCTATGTGTGCCTTCCTCTGTAGGTGCCATGCTATGTAAAGGATGCTTTGCCTTCGTGCAAGTGGGAGAGGTGAATGAGATGCACCGGGACCTATAGCTCCAAGAACATTGCACTACAAGAACAAGAAATTGTAGTAGCAACAGAGGAAAGAAGAGTTTGTTTTGCAGTAGCCACATGAAAACCTCAAGTCTTTGCTGAGAGGGCTGAAACTTCAAAGAAGGCTAAAGGGCTGAGGCTGAGACTTGAAAGAGAGGGCTAAAAGAGGGATGAAAGAGTGGAAGAGAGGGCTGAAACAAAGGTCTCGAAGATGGGGCTGGAAAGAGAGGGCTGAAGGAGTCTGAAGGAGTGAGGCTGAAGTTTGAAGGAGGGCTGAAGGAGAGTTGCTGAAGGAGGGCTGTAGGTGGAAGGAGTGGATGGGCTGAAGGAGGGCTGGAGAGCTTGAAGGTGTGTAAGCTGAAGGAGTGGAGGGAGTACAAGGACAGCTAGGCAAGCTCCAAAGGTCCTCCAAAAGTGGAAATCGGCAAAAAGAAATGCCAGTGACAAATCACGATGCTTGAGGATATAGGGCAGTCTGAACTATTTGAAATGTTTCACGCCCCCTAGAAATGTTTCAGATGCCATTTCTGAGGGGGGAAACATATTTGGATAGAAACGGCATTTCTATCCAAAAACATTTCTGCTGAAATGTTTTAGGGGAAAATAGCCCCTGAAACGCATTTCAGTGTAACTATGCATGAAACACTGTTGGGAATGCTAAAACTGAGCTGTCCAAATGAGGTACTTACGATGCTTGAGGATAGAGATGCCAGCGACAAATCACGATGCTTGAGGATATAGGGCAGTCTGAACTATTTGCAACGTTTCACGCCCCCTAGAAATGTTTCAGATGCCATTTCTGAGGGGGGAAACATATTTGGATAGAAACGGCATTTCTATCCAAAAACGTTTCTGCTGAAATGTTTTAGGGGAAAGTAGCCCCTGAAACGCGTTTCAGTGTAACTATGCATGAAACACTGTCGGGAATGCTAAAACTGAGCTGTCCAAATGAGGTACTTACTAAAATCAACCCAAATCAGCTGGTCATGATGACTCCTGAAACAGCAGCAGCTGCCCTGAGTAGATTTCACCAAGAAAAGACTGCAAGCTCAAAAACCCAGTCAAACAGCAAGAAGACTGTTCAGGTCAGCTCCAAGAGGAATTGTGAAGCAAATAGGTGCTTCAGCATGCTCCAAAACAGCTTGTGTAACAGGACAACAGTTCTGATGAAATCGTGCAATTCCAAGACAGCTACACAGCTCCAGACAGCTTAATGTCAGATCCCCTTGCTCCAAACAGCTGCAGATACAATTGTGTGGCATCCAAACAGATGCAGGTACTATCGCAATGCAAGATAACACCTCCCGATTGCTCCGGCTGCAGACACGCACTCAGCTCTAGGACAGGTCCAGCAGCGGAACAGCAACTCGAGGCAGCTCCAAATGAAACGGTGTGGCTCTTGAACAGGTCACCTAGCACTTGTGCTCAAGAAGCAATGGGGACTGGTGATACAACCTCCTGCAGGAGGCGGCTGACCAGAACAAGCTGCTTCGTAGGTGGTTCTTTGCGACAAAAGTTGCTCCCAAGGGCAAGGGAGCAAAGCACCACTGTTAGGTTGCTGGGAAGCAATGAACCTGAGAAATTGAGCTTAGAAGCTGAAAAACGAGTTGGGTTATTGCAGCAGCACTCAAATGTGTAAGAAGTACTAGTGAAGCGATGGTACATCACTTTGAGCTCTAACCCTAAAGCCCTAGCCCATGGGCACATGTTTAAGTTATAAGGTTGACTTTATGCCAATGAACTAATAATGCATAATGTGCACACTAGCACACACTAGCCTACAAAGCCATACCAAGGGCTGAAACACCTATCCACAGGGACTTGAAGCATGGATGGATGAGTCCTAAAGTCCAAGGTGCCAAAACCCTAAGAGAGCCCAACGCAAGGCATAAGAGGCATCCCCCACGTAGTGAACTTGTCGAACTAAAGGTGAGGGAAGGGTGGGCAAGAAGAGAAGCTCGGCTACTACAGGACGAGGGATCTGATATTGAGGTGGAGGGGGAGAAAAAGAAAGGAAGTCTATTGATGTCCACGGGAGACAAACAGGTCTAGGGACAACGAAAAAACCAGCCAATACAAACGTTAAGGAAGGGCAAACAGAATAACAAAATATCTCCATGCTCCATCATCCAAAGAGGGTGTGGGTGAGGGGCTGAGAGTTGGCTGATAGGTGGCAAGGGGCTGAAAAAGGACTGAGGGGATGAGAGAGGGCTAGGAGAGGGTCGGGGGCTGAGAGAGGGCTGAGAGGTGTATTGGTGAGAGGTGTATTGGGTAAGCATGCTGGCTGTAGAAAGTAACGATTGTTTTATTGGCAAGGAGCGCTAGTGAAGGAAAGAGAAAGGAATATACTGAGGGATTGCATAATTGCATTGATAATGTATTGTTTAGACAACTATACTGTGAAACACTTGATACCCTAGCCTCCTCTCAGTAGAATTGTATGCATCAGTAAGGCAATCTGAATTCTTTGCAGGAACCTTCTTGGGGAATCCTTTTACTGTCATGTGCCTTCAGCACAGTATTGCCAACAAATCTACAAACCAAAGAAATGAGTGAAGATTATTATCTTATTTGGTATTTCTTCTATGTACCTCATCGATGCTCTCCTTTCTTCTATGTAGATGCTCTCCTTTCTTTTTGTTATTTCAGTAATTTCCTGAGCTTTTACATCCACAATCACCTGCCCACATTTGAAATTGAAACCTCTCTTTTCCAACGTTTCTCTCACACAATCACACTGTGAACATATTCATTATAGGCGGGAGTAGAGTAAAACCAGCTTAACCCAAACTCAACATTTCAAATTCAGCAACTTTTTAACAAATTAGAAAAATGCTCGAGGAAAGACCTTTGCCCTCCATTTTGCATCAAGCAGTATATTGCTTGACTTGAAGTCTCGATGAAGAACCCTTGGGTCAGCTGCTTCATGAAGATATTCAAGCCCTCTTGCTGCCCCCAATGCGATCCTCAAGCGGGCTATCCAGGTCAAAGTCTCCTTTCCAAAAGTTTGATTTAAATGTTCCCGTAAGTTACCATTCGGCATATATTCATATACCAGCAACCTCTCTATAGTTTTTCCATGGGTTTCTATACAGTATCCGACCAGAGGAACCAAGTGGAAATGATGAAGTCTGGAAAGAAGCTCCACCTGCCAGATAAACCTTTACCATTATAAACAAGTTGAACCACAAACAAGAAACTATACAAACGCCTGCATAGCATTTACTTTAACTTTGATGCCTATATCAGCATAATACAAATATAGACCACCATGAGTGAACCCTAAGCCACTAGAAACTATCCGCTGTCAGAGTCTGAATTCGGGAAAGCAAGTGTTTCTGAGGTTTGAAGAACACGAACGAGATTTCCAAAAGGCCTTGCATTCCACACAACGTATGATTTATTCCCAGATAAACTGATTAATGATGCAAATGAGAAAAACATGAGCCAGCATTAAAACTCAAGGATGCCTCATCGCTCAATCATCCTCAATGGGTATCTCAAAAAGAGATTCCAGCCTGCTTGTTTTTATCCCTTAACAAACAAAGGCATTAAGACAAAAGCCTGGAGGAGGGGGGGGGCGGCGGTGGTTCATGATCTTTGCGTATACTCCCTTCTGGGGTAATCTTACCACCTTCCTATAAATGGCATTAGAGCTTCTTAGTTTCCACCACTTTGCCCGTCAATTCATGGCTGAGCATGCATCAATTTTCTACGTGATAACGAAGCACTCATCATCTATGTTGTGGAGTCTCCTCAAATAATAGTGAGGATTTGTTATTAATTAATACAAGGAGTAAATGGATTCTAACTCGGGAGAAAAGTGCAACAATATAAAGGATAGTATGCGCATAAGATCATAGGAAGTACGTGAGGAAAGGGATACATGTGCAATCTACAATACAAGGGTGAACGGTGGGCCAAGCGAAGTACCAGATTGAAAGATATGGTGAATCTGCCCCCTTAAGATACATATGACGACATTGCTAATGGATTTTCCGCCATACAAGAAGCTCATTTACCTAATTATAGAACGATGAAGATGCCCGTACAAGGTGATAGCTAGCAAATGTATGATAGAGGAGGGTGAGAATTCTAGCTTCTTTGTGTTGGGCTAAATGCTTGGAAAGATGACACGTTTCAGTAAATTTCCCAGTTGCATACAAGCCATCACATCTATCAACAGATATATACGTATGGGAAGGCATTTCACAACATGATTCTTCTCACAGAGAAGAAAATATAGTATGGATAAAGGGGAGTTTTAAACGGGATTCAATACAAGCCCAACCATCCGGCATGTCTTTCGTCCCTCTCTTCATCTGTTTCCGTTTCACCCCAGATGTCTATGTCTCGGTACCGACCCCGCATTACGGCCACCAAGCAAAAAGATGCTACATCTACTAAGCGGAGGCAACGGCACAACGCCATTTAGTTGTGGTTGCAGAAAATGAATCAGAGTCAATTACATGTGTTAGTGCAATGTGCAAATACATAGCTACAATAAACGTCATCTCCCTCTTCCCAAAAGATAGATCTGAAGTATTGGAGGTCCCTATCAATATACCTTGGAATTAGGCATCCCATTCCGTATATGGGATTATGCCCTTGACAGATTTGCCACTTGTCATTCATGGATTAGCCCTCTCCCTTCTACACATTCATGCACTCATGATTGCAAAAATCAATAGATAGGTCGTAATATTTCATGGAGAAAGGCATTCAATTGGCAAATTGGGAAAATTTTAACATGAGAAGGAAATAATAATATTTCATGGGGGAAGACGTTCAGTTTGGGAAATTTGAGAGAGAGAGAGAGAGAGAGAGAGAGAGAGAGAGAGAGAGAGAGAGAGAGAGATGGCTTGGAATGTCAATCAACTTTGACACTGATGCATCCTAGCTTCCTTTTTTTAAAGCTCTTGTAGAATCAGGAAATTGAGAGAGAGAGAGAGAGAGAGAGAGAGAGAGAGAGGTGGTGATCTCTACATGCACTTCTCTTGGTCTTGCAAACATAACTTCAAGTTCATATTGTGTTGTTTGGAGCTAAGATTTTTCAAATTTACTCCCTTATCTAATATATTAGGGCAAAGCCATGTTAAATGCCACATTAGGCAAGAGACACTTCTGCAAAATAAACATTGATTGTAAGGTTCTCCTACCCACCGGTGGGGCTCACAAAAGGAAACAGCATGTAGAGATGTACATGCAACAAGGACATTAAAAATGCATACGGTGTCTATGAGGCAAGCAGATCTACAAACGGTTTCTCTCTCTTGAATATGAAACTGCAAGGTTCATATTTGTTTTCCATTGACTACACATGAGAGAGTGAAGGGAGGTCTAGATACAACTACTAGTTATATTTGGGAATGGCAAGTTAGTTTTACTAAAATCTTTGTGCCATGAAAAGTATATGTGAGAATTGAATACGAGAAACACGAGGGATTAATCGTCCATCAATTTTGCATACAGATTAGGAGGTACATGGGTCCATATTCATGACATTAGGTGATATGCAAGATGCACCCTGAAGTTTTAATGGACTCTCTCTCTCTCTCTCTCTCTCTCTCTCTCTCATTCTTGATTCTGCAAGAGCTTTAAAAAAAGGAAGCTCGGATGCATCAATGTCAAAAGTTGATTGGCATTACAAGCAGATATAATCACTACAGGTAAGGGAACCAGAAAGGGCACTAGTAACTTTGTTGCACCAGAAAGGGTATTCTGACAATCTAGAGTGAATATGCATACTTGGTATTTATTCCCTTAAGCTCTATGTTTCACATTACACCTACGGTTAAGATGCTACATACGGACACTCATTATATGATAAACAGTCAGGCATTAAAAGTCGACAAAAAAAGTATCCATGGTGGTCTCTGACTGTACATGGTGATTAGGTTCTGTATTTGTAAGGATTTAAGGTTCAAATGCATTACATGGATAAAGAGTCAGGGATTAAAGCTCTACAGAAAAAATATGCATCATGGTTTCTCACTGCACATGGTGAATGTTTCTGTATTTAAGGTTCGAATGAAGTTGAGCTCGAATATTGAGATGATGCAAAAGGTTGAAGTTCCTTGATGATGGAGATGAAAAGCAGATCCGAACCGACAAAAAACGACCTTCTAGCCATAGAAGTGGCATTATACAAGACATGTAAGAGGCTGGAAATGTAGAAAGGTGGAAATCACGTCTACTGAAAGGTCACGAATGTTATTTCAATTGTTGTGAATGAAAAACAATCAATTTTTATGATAACCAATTCAGAAGAACCGACAACCAAATTAAAACGTCATTCCCATGGAGCACAGGACCAAAGAGAGAGTAGCGATGAAGGAAGGGGTCACCAGACCAGTGGGAAGCTACGGTCATTTGAGGAAATAACCCAAAGGAGAACAAATCAAATAGATCTGAAGAAGAGCAGGTAGGTGTTGCTATGATTACAACCCATACCTCTAAGAGAAATTCCTGATCTAAACCAGGTCCACATTGCGCAGTCAACCTTTTGATAGCAACCTCCCTCCCATCTTTAAGGCAGCCTCGATATACGCTACTACTTCCCCCAACACCTATGACATTTGTTTTGCAAAATCCCTGCGTGGCCTCTTGCAAGTCAGCATAACAGAACTGCCTTGTTATAGTACCCAAAAGAGGCCCCTTTCTGGAGCTAATTTTAAAGGATCGCCTACCTATACAACCTGGAACATAAAACATACAAACAAATCAAACAGAGGTCAAAGCACGCACCAGCTGACTAATCTCAAATGTGAAGTAACAGAACACATCAATTTAGACTATGTTCTCCACTCTGTACAACATAGACATGAGACTAGGAAACTCATGTCATCCCATACCTGTGCTTGCATTAAAACATGTGTTGTCGTAGACTTGAAATTTCTCAGTTGGTGGAAAGCGGTTACTTATCAAAGATCTGAGACCAGTGGGGCTATCATCCCGTTCAAACCAGAAGAGAGAAGAGTGCCTTAAGCTCTTTCTCTTATTATAAAGAAAATAAACAAGGGGCGCCAACAGTAAGGCTGCTGCAATTGTGGCACAGAGAATTACGACTAGCAATAGTAGCTTTCCATCAAATTCCCTTGCTGAAGCGTTTTCAGTGTAAGATTGGCCTGTACATAAAACAATAATGTTATATACCTAGATGAATCCAGGAACATTCCCAAACTCATCCTCTAAAAACACTACATAGTGCAGTTTCAATCTCACGATAGTCACTCAAAAGATTGAAAATCATAAACTCCATCACGCACAGCAGGGACTAGCTACTATGACATCCCCACTGACGTCATCAGCTCCCAACAGTGGGTGTAGACCATAGTATAAAAATATGCTCTCACACATACAAATCCACACACCCACACATACTTTTGCATCGATTTATACAAAGTCTCTGTACTGAGTTTCCCGGAGGTGAAGGGCACTCAGCCATGACAAAGGCTAGCACTAAAGGAGAAGGCTAATCAAAAAGTAGTCCAAAATCTCTTCATTCAAGCTACAACTGCTTGTGAAGTCTAAACGAATCATTTTAGTCTCTCCCAAACGAGCATCCAATAAAACAATAATGTTCGTCTCTTCCCTCACTGTTATACAGCATGTATAACAGTGTAAGATCGGCCTGTACATAAAACAATAATGTTAGTCTCTTCCCTCACTGTTATACAGCATGTATGCGTTATCTATCGTCTTCATGTGATGGATTTGAAGTTGGCCATTTTTGTCAAACGAGCATTCAAAAATACCAGTACAAGAAGTGGAGGCATGTAAGAAGACTAGAGATGGGACGCATGTTTCTTACTCGTGTTCATTATTGGCCTATTAAAGATTACACTGATGGAATACAACAAATCTGTTCAACTATTGGCATGTACGTTAGACCTAACCAAAAAAAAAAGCTTGTGGAGTCACCTGCATTAATTGATAAATTTTGAACATAAAGCAAGTTCCAAGGCCCAAGTGTAGAGTCTCTCAGACCACCATTTGGGGTGCTGTTGTTCAGCAGCAGCAGTTTTCTTACAGTATCTTCTTGGGATTGGCTTGGGGAGAAGACATAGATATCCAAAATCACACTTCCATTTCGCCTCGCTACAGGAATCACCTGAAGTTTGTTGCCTTTAAAAACTTCTGTTGTGAAACTTGGCCATATGTTAACTAAAATAGCATCACAAAAATACATATTCATCAAAATACCTGCGATGGAGAAACTTGCAGAGATGAAGCTAGATTATTAATGAATATTTTCTCCATCTTCAGAGTGTATGTTGAAATTCTTAGCTGAAGAAATCTAATAACCACAAACAGTGGGCTTAGACAGGCACAGTTGTTATATTTGCTTGAGGGGTCCAAAGCTTGGCCAGCTGGGCAAAGAGGGCAATCTGTACAAGACGACCAGCCAATTTCATGTATCAGATCAATGAAGAAGACGTCACCTTTTCACATGCAATTACCTAATTAGTTGTATAAGCATCGCTTGCAATGGGACATCTATACAACCACTTGTTAAACCAGCATAATTGGAATACAGGGTCTAGACTTGATCTCAGTGCATGCCAACGATGCTCAATGCCATAAGAAAAACCCATCTCTTGTACTTCATAGCCTCAACTTGAGATAACTTACTGTCACCCATCTAAGAGGATCATGCATGTGCTTGGTATTTAAACATGTTCATGACAGTGTCCCAAGAGTAAGTTATTTCCCAAACCATTGAGGATTGTCTCCAGTGGCAGGAGATCATAACGTGGCCTTGAATGTTGCAATTCAAATCCAAGTGGAGGTGAAGAGGAAGCTTTGAAATTAGAGAGAAAACTCATGATCTTATGCATACTATCTTATTTATATATCTCAAGAGTTGAAGTGTATTTATACGGGAATTGTCAAAAAATCAGCTCCTCTTAATTTTTAGAAAAACACATAATGCCAAGTATGTCACTAAAAAAGTCAAAGAAAACTCTTTCTGTACTGAAAACTCTTTCTGTACTGCTAACGCCCCATTTGTACATGCATATGAATGTTTGACCCTAATAGGACATAAACCATGACCCGCGCTTGCAACCATGGAATGCCAGTAGACTGCCAAGTGAATTCCATGCCCTCCCTGGAGTTGAGACAACCCTATCTTAAAATCCAAAGAGCTCTTGTTTGAGTGCATGCATGATCTGGGCAGCCCATCGTTATAACACTAATATTGATTCCTTCACACGATGTTCGATCAGGAAGATTCATTTACAGGGGAACTCCCCATTGTTTGTGCTAGAGACCAAAACGTATGTAGAACCTACGCCCTCAGAAAACCCTCAATCTTGGAGTCTCTTGTTTGTAGATATAATGATGGGGGCAGCCCATCTTTATAGCACTAAGCTGTCAATTTTCACATCATGTTCGACCAGGAAGGTTCACCTACAGGAGAACTTCCCCACTGTTTGTGCTAGAACAGAAGCTTGCGGGGGACTTAGGCAGCCCAAAAGGATTCGGGGCTTCTTTTGAAGTATCTAATATTGCTCTTGTTGCTATTCTTTGATAAGAATATGAACCTTTAACAAGAGCCCACCCTAGCCGAGCTGTGCTTCTGACTGACGAGACCTGTTGTGCTAGAAACACCCTCTCTTCAACCACCGTGAAAGATGATTTCACAAGGAGTCGTTCATCAGACGAAAAGGGCTTTCTACGTGGAGTATCAACTGTACTTCTAACCAGCTAATTCGTGGTCGCTCCTAGCTGTCAGAAAGACTTCAGGCTAACAAATTTGTTGATCCTATGGATTCAGACAAAACAATGCGGCACACTTACAGCCGAAAAACAAGAAACTTTGAAGTCAATTTAAAAGATAATTACACAGCTGTTTTCAGTACATCCGCACTAAACTACTGGTCAAACACTCATGTATTTATATGAATCCCGCTACTCTGCCTTGTTCTGATAGACATTGCCGAGAAGTCAGAGGTAGCTTGAAGACGGGGTCCTACTTGAGAGCCTAGGGAGTCGACTTTGAATTTGTTTTCATTGTCGCCTACCAAGTACAACTATATATACAGCAGAGAGATCGCCCAAGACATACTGAGCAATCGTCCTACCTGATGAGCAACTGCATTCCGTAAAACCTTGCGTTTCGTTACCAGTGTAAACCTGAGTCCCAGCCAAACCACCTGGCTCGCATATACACGTCCAAGCTTGAGGTTGCTGATCAATGGCGGTCCCTGCAACGACAAAGAAACTGTTTGCTATCAGAGCGCACAACAGTCATACTATTTCTTCCTGAAATCTTGCGTTCCGAAGAGAATCCGCGACAAGGTTTGGAATTGCCACCGTATCAAATTAAAGATTTATACCTTGTCCATATACATTGTAACAACCAACCAAGACGCCAACGAATACGAGAAAGCGTTGAGCTGTCAGCATTCTTCTCGAAATTGGATAAAAGCAGCGGATCATTTATGCTTGAATTTGTCAACGTATCAAACTCGCACCAGAGCTGAAGGCACTCATTAGAGTTCGCATGGCTTAAGAACGCCCAAGTGCGGCTGTGGATGGAATTGCATCTAAGCATCCCGGCACTAAGAAATTCGGGTTTGTTGTTGGCAATTTCGGAAACGCATTATCTTTGGAGCTTTCGCCACCATGAGACAACCGCAGAATGCTTGAGATATTTACATGAAACTCCGAACTTTGAGGGATTGCAGAAGCAGTGTCCTGAAAACTTTCGAGAGCGTTCGAATTTGGCAAGTGGACAATAAGCTTCAATTTGCCAATAAGAATTCTTGAGACAAACAGCTACACGATCATCAACAATATTGGAAAGATTGTTCTATCTCAAGGTGGCAATGTGGAACAAGGTCAATCGTGTTACGAGTGGAGAGGATCCAAAATCTTCGTGTACAATACAATGCGGTAGAGGGGACTTGGAAGCTGCAGCTCGGTCAGGGGCCGGAGATTGTGCTGTGACACCACAAAGCTAAGGCGAGGTATCCAGTGAGACGTCGGCGCGATGAAAATGAAGAGAGAAGGGATGTTGGGGAGTGTCGGCAGTGGAGACAGACCTCGAAACAGTGGAAAGCAAAGGAGATGATGGGATGGAGGAAAAGTTGATAGCGGTCAGCAGCAGCAAGAGGACAATCTCTGATGCAACCCACCACTACAATCCTGTATGAAGGAGCTTGTCAAGCATCATCATCATCACTTTTGGCTAGTGTTTTACTGGATCTAATGTCTAGATTGACAGTATGTTCTACACAGCAACTATTGTCAAACACTGCCGGAAGGCTGGAAAAGAGAAGACATCGGGGCTCGTGCATCATCCGTGTTGGTACTCGAGACCTGCATCCAATATCTCTCTCGCTCTCTTCACAATCAATATTCCACAGGTTTCAGCAGCATCTTCGAGTGGTTCTAACGTGAGAAATTGTTTAAGCTTCCAAGAAATTCGATTTTGGGGAGGCTGGAATTATGTAGTTGAGCTTCAATTTGGACATTGGCGTGAGCATACCAGAACTGTGCAGTTGAGCTGGATTAACGGCTACATTCCGGCTTGTGCGGGGGTAGCATAAAAATAGAAATAATAGACGAGATGGGTGTCATCGAATTTGTCATGTGGTCATGGGTGGGTCTTGATAATATTAAAGAGGATGCTGGACGAGTGCCGGTCCTTCCAATAATCAAAGGAACACTGTGCCATCATCATCCATGACTCTGCGACATCCCAAAACTGTTATTAGTAGATTCATCGATGGAGATAAAACTGATAGTTAGTAAATTCATCAATGGAGGTGCCTCAAGAACGTCAGAAAACTGTTAGCAGATACATCAATGGAGAATTGAAATTTGAGATGCCCCATTGCCCAGCTCAAATGCAGAAGAAGATCTGTAGAAGTTTAAAGTCCGGTATGATTATATGTTCGCTCCTGAAATCCACTCGATTAACCGCACGGTCTGTAATCCATTACCGTCATCATGTACCACACTCGTAGCCGCTCAAACGTACCTTATGAGATACTTTTAATCCTTGCCCACAAAAAATGAGACAGAATGATCGATGCAACAAGCCCAAAACATTCTTCTCATTTCACTTCATGTACGGATGTGGAAACTCATTTCTTTGTGTGCGCTCTCGGCCACACAGAGAAGAACTTTAGAAGTGCTCAGCGGCTTCCTTTTCTCTGGTCCTGTTTTCTCTTGTTTTACTGTTGTATGACGTTATGGGTCGTTTAAGGATGGGTACTTATTTCCTGCTTTCCTTGTTTGCTTATGGGTATTTTATGGATGAGTACTTATTTCCTGCTTTCCTTGTTTGCTTATGGGTATTTTGTTCATGGGGTAGTTGTATGAGCTTATGGGTAGTTGTATGAGCTTATGGGTACTTATTTACTGTTGTATGAGCTTATGGGTAGTGTATGGGTACTTTTCCTTGTTTACTGTTGTATAAGGCTTGAACTAATGGGTAGTGTATGGGTACTTTTCCTTGTTTACGTTGTATAAGGCTTGAACTTATGGGTAGTGTATGGGTAATTACTTATTTACTGTTGTATAAGGCTTGAACGTATGGGTAGGTCATGGGTACTTATGGGTGGTTAGTTTATGGGTACTTCTGGGTGGGTAGGTTATGGATACTTTACATAAACATTTCATACCCACCCATAAGCTCATTCTGCATAACTGCAACGTATGGGTACTGCTAGCAGCTAGCTGTAAAGTTGAAGGGACGTTCATATATGAGGTCAACAAACGGTACGTGCTTACATTCGAGTGTTAAAGAGTATGGCATTGATATTTTATACTTAGGTTCAATTCAACCTCACGGGGAACCCCGAGTACCTGAAAGAGTGTGTGAAAATCGTGCATGGTGGCTCTAGTTTAACAAATCTGGGCAGGTGGGTGGGTTTGATTTTGGTGATGGAAAACCTCAAACCGAATCTATCGACGTAAACGATTGGACGGATTGCAAGAGCGCAAATTGGCCCTTTTTGCCACGATTTGGATTCTCCCAGTAAACTAGTGAGAAAATTGGAGGTCGTGCAAAGTGGGGCTCAGTACCGTTTGTCCCCGCTAAGTTTAGGGGGCCCCCGCAAACGCCTGCCAAAATTAGAGGGTCTTCTCATTTTAATTGGAGGCACGCCACGTCAGGGGGCGGGGGGGCTTGCCACGTCAGGGGGCGGGGGGGCTTGCCACGCCAGCTCCTGGCGGGCCCACGGGGTCAACACACGTGGCGAAGCTGCAGAGCGCTGCAGGGGCCAGCTCGTGAGGCTGTCATCCGTCCAGCCATCATTGTCGGAGGGGCCAGCAGGGACGGGCCAGCAGAGCCGTGTGCCGTGGCGGCTTGCGGGGCGCATGCGAGCGCAGGCGGGTCCCACCCTAGCACTGTCCTGTGGCCATCGCAATCACGGTCCACGTCAGCCCAGACCGGGGCCCCACCCTCCTCTCACCGCCCTGCACGTCGCCTTTATGTTCTTTTCCTGTTTATTACTATTATTATTCTTATTATTTTAAGCTCTTTTATTATTCTTATTATTTTTAGTCCTTTTATTATGATTATTATTCCTCCCCCACTCTCACATTGCCCATGCCCCCTCATCCCAACGCAAACTATATATTTACTCTTGAGGGAAGTTTTCCTTTTAGGCTCCCTCCTTCAACCACTTGTTCCATTATATTACCCTTGATCTTGAATCTATCTAAGGGTTTGAAGAAGCTTTCTTTCTATGAAAAAGCAATGCTTTGAAATTTGGTGTTTCTTTTGCAAATGTGGATTACCCCCCATTGCCCCTTATTTTATGCACGACGTATTGCGACCCACAAAAAAGAGTTATTTCGGTTGCCCCCCATTTTACGTGAGGGATTGCCACCCACAAAAGTTCACCCGGTACATCCTTTCTATTCTAAGTACAACAATTCCACCCCCCCACCACCACACATCACTCTCCCAAACGATGTTGTCCTCACAAATCCCTCTCTTACAACTAAATGGTGCATCCAAATTGCACAAGAGAAACGAGAAACAAGTTCTGTTAGAATTAGATGCCACTCTCTTCCATACAATAGAAACACCAATAGTTTGTGGGTTGTTAGCCAATTATAGCATTAGGTGCATTAACTCCAGTAGTTCAAGAGTCTATCTTAAGTGATATAAGGACAATTCTGCCCCTTTCACAACAGTTGTGCCCCCCTCCCCACACATCACTCTCCAAGACAATGTTGTCCTCACCAATCCCTTTCTTAGAACTAAATGGTGCCATCCAAAACACACAAGACAAACAAGTGCTATTTCCCCACATAAGAAAACACCCATTCAACTAAATGAAATGCACACACACACATAGACACATCACCTCTACCTATGTACAATACTCAAACACATATATAAATGAATGAAAAAGAAGATTAGGGTGTTCTGCACCCACCAAAAACTTGTGTGTGGCTCTCTGTTTCTCTCTCTCCTTCTTCCGTTCTGCTTCCGTTGAGAGCACTATCAACTGGTATCAGAGCCCGGGTGATCTAGCTGAGCGTGCGTGAATGCCTAGAAGCTCAGCAGCTCTGTGGGAGGAAGGAGAAGCTTTGTGGGTGATTTTACTTGCACCCGAGTGCGCAGAGACCTTGAAGGAATCTTTGGAAAAGTCACTTTGGCTTTGCGAAGTGGTTTTGAGAGCCTGTTAAGTGTTTTTTTTTTAATCATTTTTTAAAGCTTTTCCCTGTTCCGTTCGACGACAAAGACTCCGTACTGTCTTGTAGAGGCAACCATTGCCTGCTTTTGGTTTCCATTTCACTTCAGGAGCTTGAAAACACCTTCATTCTTGAATTTGGGATCATTTCGTTGGATTTCTGACTCATTGTGTCAGTTTCAACGTTTTTCTGCCCGGGTGTTGGAACTTAAGTTTGGAGCAACCATTTGCAGATTTGTCAATTTCGGTGGACTTAGGAGGTCCTAAAACTTCTATGTTGCTCATCATTTGCACTCCAGTGGAGTTTACAAACGGTTCAATTTCCAAAAACCTTTTTTAGTCTGTGTGTTAGACCCAGTGATTGGGACCACGGTTTCCAAAACCGTCTGTCCCATTGCGTTTCGGACCCTAAAAACCCCTGTCTGTCAGGTCTTGCGTGATTCGGTGGAGTATTTTCAGAGTTATAGATCTCTGTGTATTTGATTTCGTCTCTCTATTATGCATTTTTCATTCTAAGGTTTTGAAACCTTAGATTTATGCCACATGGCAGTGGATAAGTGTTGATTCCCATTTCTCACTCATAGGTTGGGATTTTGGAGTTCCAGCAAAAGAGCGATATTTGCAGATTGTCTTGCTGAGTCCGATTTGGCGCCCATGTTTTGAGGCATCTCAGGTTCTATTTTCAGTAGCGGTTATTGCCGTAGGACCATGATTTCTTGAGCATACCTCATGCAGATCACTCTGGTTGCAGTTTGAGCCATGTGTGCTCATTCGTGGTGTGCATTGGGTTGTAGTGGATGATTTATAGGCCATTTGGATGCATTGTGATCCTTATTGGATGCGCTGATAGGCCCAGATTGCCTTGTGGGATGCTATTTTTTAATGGATGCTTTGCACATGGATGCTATTTTATGCTGAGGGACAGCCATTTGACACATTGTAAGTGATACACTGATAGTGTTATTCTCTCTTGGATGAGATGTTGTTGATGCATATGCCCATGGACGATGTTTATACTTGAGCCATTTGGCACTTATTGGCATTTCAGATTGCCATTGCAGTTTGCATTTTGTTTTGGTCCATATTTGCTCATATGGATGCATAGTACATGCACATGAGTCAGCTATATCTTTTGATGCTTTGAGCTTTGAGTTTTGGTGATATTTCACTCTATTGTGGCATACACATTTGGGTGCACCTAGTATTTGGTGTGATTCTCTCTTGCAAGCACTAGCATTTGGGATTTTGCTTTATTTGCATCATGGCATCCTCTTCCATGTCTGAAAAGGAGTTTTTCAGCATTAAAAGGTTTGATGGGACAAACTTTTCTTTGTGGAAAGAACAGATAAGGGATGTGCTTATTCAAAAGAAGCAGATAAAACCCTTGTAAGGGATTGCAGCTAAGCATGCAGCTATGTCCACAGATGAATGGAATGAGTTGGATGCATTGGCAAAGTCTACCATTAGACTTCATCTTGGGGAGACAGTTTATTTCACAGTAGTCACTGAAAAGACTACGGAAGCTTTATGGAAAAAGCTGTGTGCTACATATGAGAAAGAGATTGCCTCAAACAAAGTCTATCTCATGAAGAGATTGTTTGAGTTGCACATGAAGGAGGGAGTATCCATAGCTTTGCACTTGAATGAATTTAATATCATTTTCAATCAACTTCAAGCTCAAAAGCGGAATTTTGATGTGAAAATGAGGGCAATATTTCTCTTATGCTCATTAACATCCTCATGGGATACTTTCCGTATTGCTATCAGTAACTCTGCACTTGGTGGAGTATTGAACTTTGATGATGTGGTTAGTAGCTTGTTGGCTGAGGAGATTAGACAGAAGTTAATGGAAGGCGACAAGTAGGATGCAGCCTTAAATGTGCAAGGGGCAGATCACAGTCTAGGGGGAAGCTTCAAGAAAGAGGGAAGTCCCATAGCAAGTTCAGGGCACGGAAGATTGAGTGTCACTATTGTGGCAAGAAGGGCCACATGAAAAAGGATTGCTACAAGCTTAAAAGAGAGCAAAAGGATAAGAAAAAGAATGCAAATTGGGGTGCAAATCAAAAGGAAGAGAGCCCACGGGAGGACAAAGGAAAAGTCAAGATCGAGAAGATCAATGCAGTCACACATGATAGTGACAATGACATTCTCTTCACGTCTAGTTTATCTGTAGAGTTGCTTACCACTTCAGATGATGCATATTCCCAGGATTGGATTTTGGATTTTGATGCTTCATTCCATGTTACTCCCCATAGGGAATGGTTCTCCACTTATGAAAGTGGAAAGACAGGTCGTGTGCATCTTGGAAATGACTATGCATGTAACATAGTGGGAGTAGGTGACATAAAGTTTTCTTTTGCAAATGGGTCTGCATTTATTTTGAAAAATGTGAGACATGTGCCTAAGTTGACCAAGAGTCTCATTTCAACGGGTCAACTAGATGATGCTGGTTTTCAGACCATCTTTGGTTCTAGGAGTTGGAAAATTCAGAAGGACTCTATGCTTTTGGCCAAGGGTTCCAAGTGTGGGACTTTGTATCCCTTACATGTATCAGGGATGTTTGATCATGTTGTTGCAATAACCGAGCAGCCAAGCACTTCTTTATGGCATTGCCGGTTGGGCCATATGAGCCAAAATGGGATGAAACTCAGATGCCATTTGGGTTATGTACCGCATTTGAGATTCTCTGATTTTGAATTTTGTGAGCACTGTCTCTATGGGAAGCAGACTAAATCAGCCCATAAAAGAAGGGGAAAGAAAGAGTTTGAAAAGCTTGATTTGGTGCATTCAGACGTATGTGGTCCCATGCCTACACGGTCATTAGGCGGGGCTGAATACTATGTGACATTCATTGATCATGCAGCTAGGAAAGTATGGGCTTATGCTATAGCTTGGAAGAGTGATGTGTTCCAGGTATTTCAAAAATGGCTAGCCTTGGTTGAGAATTAGTCAGGTAGAATGCTTAAATGCCTATGGACTGACAATGGTGGAGAGTATCTCTTTCATGACTTTCAACATTTCTATGATACATGTGGGATTAAGAGGGAGCTCAAATCTCCTCGTACTCCAAAGCAAAATCCAGTTGCAGAAAAGATGAACTGTACCATTCAAGAAAGGTTGCAATGCATGCTTTCCAATGCAAGTCTTTCTAGTGGTTTTTGGACTGAGGCAATGAAGACTGCAGTGCATGTGATCAATAGATCACGTAGTAAGAGTTTGGATGGTGGTATTCCTGAAGAGGCATGGAGTGGCAAGAAGCCCTCTTACTCTCATTTGTGTATATTTGGGGGTGAGGCATATGCACATGTGCCAAAAGAGCTTCGAAAGAAGCTAGATCCTAAGTCTAGGAAATGCATCTTTTTAGGTTATGGTGAAAGTGGAGAGATGGGCTATCGTCTCTGGGATCCATAAGCAAAGAAGATCATATGCAGCCATGATGTAGCCTTCAATGAGAAGAAGATGCATAAGGCACCCATGAGGGATGTGGAAATGAGGAGAATCACTTTCCAGGATGTGAATCCACCTGCATATGTTGATAGACAGCAAGCTGTCCATGCACCAAATGTGCAAGAAATGGTACCACCAAGTACTCCCACAGGTATACAATCAAGGGTAGATGACGGATCATCTATTAGTGGAAATGATGAGCCAAATGTGGCTGATATGCAGGTGGGATAGCAAGCTGAAATGCCCTTGAGAAGATCATCTAGAGTGTCTAGACCGCCTGATAGGTTTAGTCTAGGGGTAGACTATGTGATGCTTACTGATTGCGGGGAGCCTTCTTGCTACAGAGAGGCTATGATGCGCAAGGATCAATGCAAGTGGGAGTATGCTATGCAATTAGAGATGAGTTCACTTATGAATAATAAGACTTGGGACTTGGTTTCTTTGCCACATGGAAAGAAAGCATTGCCATGTAAATGGGTCTACAATATGAAGGTCACAGGTGATGATGTGCCTAGGTAAAAGGCCCGTTTGGTCGCTAAAGGGTTCAAGCAAGAGAAGGGTGTGGACTTTGATGAGATATTCTCTCCAGTTGTGAAGATGACCACACTTAGATGCATGCTTGGCCTAGTGGCAGCAGAGGATATGGAGCTTATGCAGATGGATGTCAAGACAACTTTCTTGCATGAGGATCTGCATGAGGAAATTTACATGGTGCAGTCCGAAGGCTTTGAAGTAAAGGGCAAAGAGCATTTAGTTTGCAAGCTGAAGAAGAGTCTCTATGGTCTTAAGCGAGCGCCTAGAGAATGGTATTAGAAGTTTGATGCTTTCATTCGATCCCAGGGTTTTAGAAGGAGTGAAATTGATCACTGCCTCTACACTAAAAGGGCTAAGGATAATAGCCTGATACTCCTGGCACTATATGTGGATGATATGCTATTGGCTAGCAAGAATACTTATGAGCTAGATGCATTAAAGTCCAAGTTGCATGAGGCCTTTGATATGAAGGATTTGGGACTTGCAAGTCATATTCTTGGTATGCGCATCACGTGTGATCGGAGTAGGAAACTCCTTTGGCTTTCACAGAAGGAGTATGTTACAAAAGTATTGCAGCGTTTCAATATGGAGGGGGGGAAGCCAGTGAGTACTCCATTGCCTCCATATGTGAAACTGACTCATACAGATAGTTCCAAATCAGATGAGGAGAGGGCCATGATGGCCAAGGTTCGTTATGCATTAGCAGTTGGGAGTCTTATGTATGCTATGATAGCTACTAGACCAAACATTGCATTTGCAGTGGGAGTTGTTAGTCGGTATATGGCCAATCCAGGAAAGAGGCATTGGGAGGCAGTTAAGTGCATCATGAGGTACATGAAGGGTACCAAGGAGATGTGCATTTGCTTTGGTAGAGGAGTCATGCGTGTACTTGGGTACACAAATTCGGACTATGCAGGGCATGTGGATAGTAGGAGATCCACTACTGGTTATGTGTTCACCTTTGCAAGTGGTGCAGTGTCATGGATGTCTCGCGCACAGAAGTGTGTTGCTTTGTCTACCACAGAGGCTAAGTATGTTGTAGCCACAGAGGGTTGCAAGGAGGCTATATGGCTTGATCGACTAGTGGGAGATTTGGGGATTCATACAGGTGTGCCGACATTGCATAGTGATTCCATGAGTGCTATTCAGCTAGCATGGAATCCGGTCTTTCATGCAAAGACCAAACACATTGAGGTCAGGTACCATTTCATCAGAGAGGTACTTGAGGACAAGCACATAAAGCTTGTCAAGGTTCATCATATAGATGATAACCCTGCAGATATGCTGACGAAGAGTCTACCTAGTCAGCGGTTTGAGTATTATCGTGTATTGATGGGCATTGGATAGTATGCTCACTGGTTGTTCTCCCTTAAAGGCACATTGTCCTTTAAGTGGGAGGTTGTGGGGGTTAAAGGTCACTATGCCTTTACCCCGGTTATGTACAATACTCAAACACATATGTAAATGAATGAAAAAGAAGATTAGGGTGTTCTGCACCCACCAAAAACTTGTGTGGCTCTCTACTTCTCTCTCTCCCTCTTCCGTTCTACTTCCATTGAGAGCACTCTCACTTTGTAGGCTCTCTTTGTGATAGATTTATTAAACAAGGATGAAATAACCCTTTAGGGAAAATATGCATGAGTTGAATCTTTACAAAAGAAACATTATGTAATCATTTTTTACTAGGAGCCTTTATTGGCCGTCTTTATTGTTTGATGATTCCAACAAGAGCTTTGTCCATGAAGATCATTGTTAATTCTACGGTTATGAAGAGCCAAGGGACAGTAACTCCTAGCCTCACGTTCCTTGAGGCCCTCTATCATTATATCATGGTGCATGAGCTAACTCCTTATGGATCCTAGTTACCTCCAAGAAGGATTATGGAAAGTTGCTAATTGAGCGATTCGATTGAAGGATAAAAATAGTGGCTGCATCTTAAAGTAGGAGGACTAAATGTTTTTTGAACTAGTGGGTTTTGGAAATAATATCATGATTTCTTATACCATCAACTTGTTCCTTGATTGGCACATGTGCCAAATGGTGGGCGAGATTTTTGGCCTGCCCTAGGAGGGGACGGGCTTAATGATGCTTTTCTCCTAAAAGGGAATTGCCTCTATTGGTTGATGCTCAACTTACTATTTTTAGTCCCCTGTATTTCGCCTCATTTCAATGTATTATTATCTACTCTCTCTCTCTCTCTCTCTCTCTCTCTCTCTCTCCTAGTTCCTAGCTCCACCCTTGCATCTTTTGTGATGCATCTTTGAAAATTCCTCCACCAACCTTTTGGTAGACCCATTGAATGAAATTCACCTTGTATACGACTACAACGAAACTGTCCATTTGTACGTTGCTATGGCACGAACCCTTATTAGCCTTATAGCCTATATATAGCACTCCATGGATCCCCTATTGTTAGCCCCCTTGAATACTCTATGGGATGATGACACAGAGAAACTACCAACCAAATCATCTAAGGACCTTAATCATGGGGTAGTTAGGAGTGTGTAGCCCTCAAACCAAAAGGATATAGCCTAGTTTACTTTACAATCCAAGCAACTAACTGATGTTGGTGAGCAGTTGTAGGTTATAAGCCAAATCCATATGTGTTACATAAAGAGACTTGACCAGGGTTTTGAATTATGTTTTCATGTTTGCATGAATATGCAATTAACAAGCATAACTTTCATCCAAAATAGCACAAATATAATGTGAAAATGTGAAAATCAATAGAAGTTCATCAAGGAAACCAAGATAAAATACCACCAACACTTTAGCAATTACATCAATAATGCTAATATTGCCCTTGCTAGTTTAATACTATTGATGGTAATAGTCAATCACCATTGATTATAGCCCTATTACCTTCTAATGGTCTCGCTCCTAGGAATATTAAATCCATAGCTATCGACTATTCTAATCATACTATCAGTAATAGTATGCTCCTAATCCCCTCATGATAGGTGATAATATCGAATATAGATTCAAGATTTCCCATCGTAGTCCTCTACATAATGGTTAGAGGACCGAGCATTGTATTGTATCCTTTCCTTGGCTCAAATTCGAACATCAAGAAGAAATATTTCAATATCCAAATTTGAGCTAGAAATGGATGCATTGTAACTCTAGATTCTTGTTTTTCTTGGGCACAATCACAATTAGAGAAATCCACTCCAGATCTTTGATCGATGCAATGAATCCCACTTATAATAGCTGCTCTAGTTTAGTCTTGACCTACTTAGGCACATGCGGATTCATGCAGTAACTGTGCGTTTTGGTGGGCACGGCGTCCTTGTTGAGAGACCATGCTCAACATCATGTGATTACATGTGCATAGCACTAACACATATAGTGTGCTATAAAGGAAAGGGTTAGATGCCCTAACCCTAAGCCTAAATGGGTTTGCATATGTTCTACATTTTCAACTAAATCTAGTGTACAGTTAGTCATTTGTGGTGTGCTCTCTAGCTGTGCCCTCTCTCCTCATCTCCACTCTTCTCCTCTCCCCTCTTCATATTTTTCCATGGTATCCGAGCTCCCTTGCATCCTGTTGAGGCATTGCGATTCTTGAAAGAGATTGAGAGATTGAGCGATCTTGTGTTCATTCTTTCACTTCCATTGAGTGATAGAATTTTCGTCCATTTGAGAGAGATTTCCTTGTCAAGAGAGAGTTTCTTTGAAGAAGAGAGAGATCTTTAGAGCCTACAACATGGCTGCTACCAGTGACTCATGGAGCTTGCTGCCTTATCTAAAGCAAGGTAGAGCTTACTGCCTTATCCCTCCGAGTCATCTCCTTCAACGAAACGTCCAAGAGCTCCTGAAGCAACAACAGAACAAACGTGCTCTATCAACTCTAGATGCCAACGCCAAGGGATCTCACAATGCCCATGCAACAAACACCGTTCTTGTAACTAAGACGGCCACTCTTGCAACAAAGCTTGCTGCAAACAACGTTCCTGCAACAAAGACGGTCACTCCTCCACACTGCCATGTGAGCCTCCAAGCGCGAGCCTCCATGAAGGCAATGATTGACTTAGTGCAGGATCCATCAAAGGACGCTCCTCTGCACATCTCTAGGTCATTGGAGACCTTGCTTGGCGTGGCTGTTGGGTGAGTGCTGGCTGTCTGGGGGACCGTCAGTTGACTCTCAACAGCCATAGCATGTAGCTTGAGATTCCACACTGCTCTTTACAGGCCTCTTCAATGCCTGCTTTTGAGCACCTAGCTCCATAGCTCTAGTTCGACTCAATGTAGCCGCCTCTCCATCTCTGCATAGACGGAGGTTACGCTTCTGCTCTGGCCTGCAGCACCGACAACAAATGTCTTGCAAACTTCGCCTTGACGATCAACTGACAGGCACACTTCTAGACCCTCCAAGCAGGACCTTTGGCATATAAAAAATGAGCTCTGTTGTGATGACAACAGAAGCCAGGCTCCCAACAGTCAGCTAGTCACCCACACAACGACCATCACTAGCCTACCTTGCACACAGCTCCAATGACCCGTCTTGCACACATCTCCAACGAGTAGCAACCCGCATCCAAGAGCTCAAAGCTCCAGTCGCCTCTATCTAAGCGCTCAAGCTTCTATGTCTCAAACTGCCTCGGCTAGCAATGTAGCTCCTCCACGACTCCTTGCAATAAAAACAAAGGCTAGGCAGCAAAATCTTGAAGATTCCGTTCGACAATGAAGATTCCATTCAGGCAGCGAAGATTCCGTCCGATATGAAGATTCTATCAAAATTTTTGATGGCCACCTCTCTGACACGTGGCCTTATTCGCTTGCCACATGGCACATTATCTGCTGCATCATCTGAGCAAGCCTATCCTCCACATCATCATCCATGTGGCAATCGCCTGCCACATCAGCTAATTGACACGTCAACCATGTTAGCCAATTGCCACATTAGCCAGTTGCCATGTCATTGTGCTGACTCATCTGCCAGTTGTCAGTGTGCCAAGTGAGCATCCACGTCATCTACCATGTTAGCATCCATATCATCTCCCACATCAGCGTTGACCAATCAAACCCTGGTTAGGTCAACTTGACTCTGGTTAGGTCAACATGACCCTGGGTTAGATCGATCACTTGCCACCTCATCATTGCCATGTGGTAGTCCCTTGTCAGTCACAGTTATCTCTTGCAAGGCACACAGAGGCACTACATGTGAATCCCTATGCCACCTCATCACACAGTGCTCCAGAGGCACACCCCTTCACAAGCACAGTCACTGCACATTTTCACCCTTTTTGCCCCTCCACTTAGATGAAGTTGTATCTCTACGCACTCGTCACATCACACACACATTTTGGTGCAAGTATCACTCACTTTTGAGCCTCGCTGACAAATCCACTTCCTACATGCACAACAGCCTCTCCAAGTTGCCAATCTGTGTCATGCCCAAAATTCCCGACTAGTTCCTACTCGAAGTGAGTCCCTTCGCTCACATATGATTTCACATCATCACATTACCTGAAACCTGATGTTCATCAGATCAGTGAGCAAACTTCAGAGTGTTCAAAGGCATTGACTGATTGATCAGTGGGCAGATAGTACATGATTTGATTTCACACACACATGCCATCATTGTAAAGCCTATTTGGCTATTTTACAGTATTGTGCACTTTATTCCAGCCTTGTGAAGACTCTTGGCTATTCCCAGCATCATTTGCCACAAGCCTTGTAACAGATTGGATTACATATTGCAGTTCTATCTTCACCAACAGTTCATATTTTAGTTGATCCAGTCAGTGTTTTGTAGTTGACTCAAACAGTGATTTTCACGACACTTTGAGTACATTTCTTGCACCATGTCTACATCTAGCAACCTCAATTTGGAGGCATCTGCTAAGCTAGACAACTCCAACTACAACACATGGAAATACCGAATGGAGACCATTCTTGTACTTCAGGACAAATGGGAGTCTATCAATGGATCTACACCTAGAGCATTGGACGATCCAACTAGCAGTAGCTCTACTCCACCTGTTGTCACAGCACTATCAACGAGATCCATAGCGGGATCTCTAGCTACACCAATAGTTTTTGCACTTGTAATAGATCCTGCCATTGCCCGAGCATAGGCAGAATGTAACAAGAAAGACAAGTATGCATATCATCTGATCAAGCATAATGTGCAAGATGTCATGCTAGGACAGCTCCACACCATCAAGACATCAAAAGAAGCATGGGATATGTTCACATCTCTCTACGAGTCCAAGAACACTTCCAAGATTATCACATTAAGAAACCAAATCAACCAGAGTTTCTGCAAGAGTGGCAAAACCGGTCATGCTTATGTACTAAGGATCAAATATTATAACAATCAACTTGCAGGAGTAGAAGAGATCATGAATCCCATAGAAATGGTTCAAGCCATCTTGAATGGACTAGGAGAGGATACAAGAATCTAGTCCAGAGTATTGCCATCCAACGGCAAATTCTGACACTAGAAGAACTTCAATCGGTCTTACTTGGTGAAGAGGCTATAAGCATGATTGGTTGGTATGCTTTTACTGCTTTGCTAGTAGCCAAAAGGCACCTATAATACTGCTTTTAGAAATTCTATTGGCAAAAACAATAGTGCTTATAGTGCTTTTTAAATATAAGAAGGATAGCACAATATATTTGTCCACCTATGCTTTGGGCACCCTAAATCAGTCCCTCATAGCAGTGTCCATGGACACTGCTTTTTGGTCCACTCAATCATGCTTACACGCAAGAACTCAGGACTCAAGCCATCCATGCTCACAAAGGTCATTCCAATAATCAAGCACTCACAGCTTCAGATAGAAGCAGAGGTAGAGGTAGAGGTAGAGGTAGATCATTTCAATGAAGTGGTCATCATTAGTAACAAAATCAGCATCAAAGTCAGAATTAGCATTAGCATCATCCTCAACAACATCAGAATCAACATAGAGGAAATCATTCCAATCGAGGAAGATTCAAAGGATGAGGGAATGCATCCACCAACATGTCAAACATCCCAGTGCAACTACTATCATAAGTTTGGACACTATGAAAGAGATTGCCGCAAGAAGCAGTACGACCAAGGTAGTCAATCCAATAGCAATCGAGGGGATGTCTATGGAAAAGAAAATCATTGTGGTGGACATTCTAGTCACATTCATTTTGCAAATGAACATGGGAATATGTTTCTTGCAAACGAGGAAAAAGCAGAAGCCTGATACAGTGTATTTAGACATTGATTGCAATCCAAAAGATGATTTTAGCCTATCAAGTCAACCAAGCAGATCAAGATCCTTAGTATATCAACAGCGGTGCATCATCTCATATGACAAAGCATCAAGAATGGTTCACAGAGATGAAACCATTAGAAGATCAAAAAAATGTCATCTACACGGCAGATAATACACCAAATCAAGTTCAAGGGACAAGCATTATCCCTATGAACAATTTCACTGGTAAGAAAGGATTGGTGAAAGATGCACTCTATGTTCCGAAGCTCAGCAAGAACCTCTTGTGGAGTAGGTCAAATGACGAAACACAACTACCAAGTCAGCTTCAATGGAGATGAATGCACTATTAGAGACAAATCCAGAGGATTTCAGCTAGTAGGAAAACGAGTCAATGAAGGACGCTTGTTCCGAATGCTAGCCATAGTACTAGATTTACATGCCATGTCAGCTCAATTGCAACAGATGCCACTATCCGCAAAATGGCACAAGAGATATGGTCATGTCAATTTCAAGAGCTTGATAGATCTTAGGAATCAGAATATGGCAATTGGGATTCCTAAGCTACAGTTTCTTTGGAAAAGTTTGCGAAGCATGCTGCTTCGACAAACAAAAGCAAACCAACTTCGGCAGAAGCACCTCTTGAGCACAAGGTATTCTTGATTTGATTCACACAGATGTATGGGGTTATGCCCAGACCCGTAGCATCAATGATTCACTTTACTACTTAACTTTCATCGATGACTATAGCAGATATTGTTGGGTCTACTTTTTGAAAGAGAAAGTTGCTTGGTTTTTTAATAAATATATCTTCTAGCATCACTATCCCTCACCCACACTTCTTCCAAAAAATCCTCCCCTTCCACAATCTTCTCATCTACCCCCCTTCTACAAAGGATCAATTTTCCTCTCTCTATAACCTCTAAACCCATTTTTTAAGGTGGTTTAGGGATAAATAAAGTGAATAATACAGGGGAAAATTTTAGAATTAAAAATTAGGAGAAAGGAAGACATTTTCTAGATTTCAAAAATTCAAAGTCATGGTAGAAAAATAGGCAGGCAGAAAGATTAAATCCATGAGATCAAATAGAGGAGGTGAATACATGTCTTCAGCATTCATGAAATTTTGCAGAAGTCACAACATTCGAAGACAATTCACTTGTGTAGATACTCCTTAGCAGAATGCAAGAGCTGATAGGAAGAATGGTACTTTAGCAGACAGTGCTAGAGCAATGCTTAGTGAGAAGCATCTGAGTGCCGATGGGGACTTCCAACAAACACTGAGGTTTGGGGCAGCATGGGATATATTTGAATGATCTAGCTAATGGTGGATGGAGGGGCCAACTCTTGTGCATATAGGGCTAGAGTGTGCTCCAAGGTGATTGGATTAGATGAAAGTTCCATAATCCTTCATTTTGGAAGAGGGGAGAAAAAAATTAGCTTCCTCCATTGGTTTTGCAGCTGTGGTTGTGGTGACACCAGATTGGCGGCGGCGGTCCCTGGTTCTAGCAAGTGGTATTATGCCAAAATTTCCATGACATCGACCATAAACATTGGCACCAAGTCCACATTTCTGCGTATAAACTTCTCTTCTTCATCGTCCTCTAGGCCATCTACCATATTCACTATTTTTGCCATGAGTGGTTGCACTTTCCCCTTAAGAAATTGACCACCCCCATTGGCATGTAGACCTTGTTTCTACCCCGTTGCACCGACAGTGTATTGAGAGCCCAATGTTGCTTGACCTCTGCCTATTGCAACCAAGGTCATCCCAAAAGGAAGTTGTACTCTGGCTCTACTCCAACCGAGGCATCTTTATACCGAGCGCCTTTATACCAAAATTTGTACTTTGTCTAAGGGACCTTTATATTGAGCATGATGAGTGAAACTATAAAATCAATTCTGGTAACCTCAATGCATACATCTCATAGCATGCCTAGAGGATGTACTGTCCAACCACCACTGATCGATCATACGCACCAAAAATGGTGTTGGCTGCCTTTGAGTCTAGCCCAATTCTTTGCACATTGTAGGGTGATGATGTTAACCCTAGATCTGCCATCGACCATTACCTGTGAAAAAATTTGTCTATTTATGCTCGCAGAGATAATAGTATCCGCATGTCAATGAGAGGTATTGCCGCAACTGGCACTGATCTAAAATAAAAGGCATCCACCTTCGGTACCGGTGGCACTCCGGTCTGCATCTCCAGGAGTTTCTTATGAAATTGTGGCACCAATTGCACCAATCATCCCAACGATTTTTGAATGGGCACCTCTTGAAGGTCTTCCACATCGTCTTTGTTCATCTGGGACAAAACCCATTTTGGCTATGTGTCTGCCATAATCATTCCTCTGGAGCTTGGTTCCAGAATCGTCTTGTAACTTTTGCTACGACCTCCTGATTGGCTTGGTTCTTGCATGACCACGTGATGCGGTGCCTCCTCAAACTGGACTTACTTTCCTTGCTCTCAAGGTAGATGTCTACTCATCTTCCATTGGAGCCGCCGTTGGACCCAATTGAGCTCCTACCATCACACCGCCTCTTGGATAGTAGGCCACTAAAGTAATGCCAGTTTCTTCCCCACTTTGTTTATTGTCACTCTACCTGATCAAGTTATAACATTCACTTATGGTGCAATGGCTATGTCATCCTCCAGATTTGTACCATATATGTGCTAGGCATCTTCCCCACCATCTTCTATGCACATTTTCAACTTCTTCCATTTTAGGGTGAATCTAGATACCAATATCAACAACTATCAATATTTAAAGACCACCATGTAGTAGTCCCACTAGTTTTGATTCCAAATTTTCAGTATGTTTTGGTTTCCAACAAATCAAGAAAAATTATGAAGCATGCCCTCAAATGGGTGTGCATCACTGTAGCACAAAATTAAAAGCCCATTAAATGATACCTAATGTTCTCATTTATGTGTGTCCTTGGGTTGAGAAGAAGCTCACGTAGTGTACTTTTGAATGATTACTTGGTTGCATGTATGTACAAAATAAAATTTTGATGGTTTTGAATAAATTTCTATATCCTATATTCTTCAAAATGCATGCTTCACATGCAACATAGCACTTGTAATGCTTTAACGATCTCTCAATGCATAAGTTATGGGTCATGCAAGATACCTATATACATAAATTCTTTGTGATAACAGAAGTGAGAGAGGGAGAGAGAGAGGAGTACACACGATATAGCTACGTGTACACTAAGTGTATTGACAATGAACATGAAGATATACATGTGAACCCCTTAGGTTTAGGGTTAGGGCTTGCCCCTATGCCCTATGTGGATAGTGCAATTTACACTATCTTTAACACCCCCTCTTAAATTGCACTGGGTCAGCAGAGGGTGCATGTACAAGACCGTTTTGTGGATTTTGTTTGGTGCATATGCTAGCATCCAAAACTAAAAAGAAATCAAAGTAGTATGTGCATATGTGAGCACAATGACTACGTAGTGGAAGCATGTACAATGAGTACCACTTATGTGGTCTTGTACAAGATGTGCATTTCCCCCTCTTAAGTTGTGGGTCATCCTTCACCTTCGGGAACGAAACCCAAAAAATAGGCCAAAGGGAAGAGGAAGGAAATATGCAGAAAGTCAAGTCCACCTAGATAAAAAATTGGTGGATCAAAAGATGACTACATGGAGAATTGCATGCTAAACATGTCATAAGTCGTCATGGACTCTAGCTGCTCCTGTAGAAGAGGCATCCGGATGTGAGGCTAGTCGATGTAGCGATGGGGAAAGAATCCGGTAAGTTGTGACATACGAGGGTGTCACTAACCCAAAAGAACTGCCAACAATGTGCGAGGTATGCTGCAGTAATGTAATCTTTGTCGAATGATGCAAGGTCAAAGACATAGTCAGTGTGGAGAGTCATCCAAGGGCTGAAAATATGGGGCCACAGGTGTAGGTATGATAGGCTTCTCTACTGAAGAAGAGGTATGCTGCAGTAATGTAATCTTTGTCGAATGATGCAAGGTCAAAGACATAGTCGGTGTGGAGAGTCATCCAAGGGCTGAAAATATGGGGCCACAGGTGTAGGTATGATAGGCTTCTCTACTGAAGAAGAGGCCCATACAAATGACAAGGTATAGGAACTTGTCAAACCTGTATGCTCAACTGTCATGAGCTGAAGGTCGTATGATGTGTGCATGGCTAAACATCCATTGGCATGGGATGTAGCATCTATCAAAGGCTCATTGAGAAGGAGCTGACAATAAAAAGGCCTAGAAGCCTGAAGTACAATTGTGAATGCATAAAATGTCCATGAAGCATATGCGGTGCTGAATGCTGATGTAGGGACTCATCTGTAATCCTGGATCCAATCACTGATTTGCATCAAGTATGTACTATATACGACAATGACCATAAGTGCATGATGCAACACTGAGTCTCCCCAGGTTGTGCTATGGCTGAACCTGATGATGTCCACTGCACTGGGGCAAGAAAGCACTGATGCATAGGTATCATCATGCTGAGGAATGATCTGCTGATCGAAAGTGTGGTGATAACTGGATCCAAGGGTGGTGCAATGCGGCATGACTGAGCCGATGCTAGAATGTCCTGTAGATTAATTTGTTGATCTATACTGCTCATGGAAACTATGTCCAAAGATGTGATATGCTCTGTATCAGAGGTGAAATGCTGGAATGGAATCACCTGAAGAGCTGGATGCACTGTGGCATGTATCTCTGCATGAGGCAGAAGATGTGAATGCCTACTACTGAGGACTTACCTACTGAATAACTGCATGATCACTAAAGAACTCTTGCTAAATAACTACATGATCACTGGGGAACTCTTGCTGAGTATCTGCATCTGTGGCAGTAAATGGAGTCAAATCCATGCATGAGAGTGCATCACAAGAATCAGTCTGTGTTGATGTCAATGGGACTACCTCATACTGAGGACTTACTGTCAAATGTGCCTCATGATGAGGGCTTATCGAGGAGTGTGCCTCATGTTGAGGGCTTACCGAGAAGTGTGCCTCATGCTGAGGTCTTACCAAGGAATGTGCATGATCAGAAACTACAGGTTGATCCATGCTAACATCTAAAGCATATGCATCTGCATTTGATCTGTCAAGGCCAATGAGGCTCAAGTCAGCATCATACACTAGTATATACCCTGTGGCAATAAATGGTCGAAGAAGGTTATCTTTCCACTCACAGATCTCATTCGGAGTCATGATTGGTGTACCATCAACAGCATGATGTGAAGAACTCAATGCTGGAGGTGGTCTTGCACTTTGTGCAAGAGGCTTACCCATGTATCGGTGAGAGTGTCTAACCATGAGAACACTATGAGAGAGCTGCCACTGGGGGGCTTACACTGAACAGTCAAGACCACGTCATGTGAGAATGTATGTGTGCCAAGGATCAAGCTTGTAAAATCAAGATGACAACTGAGTGTCAGGCATAGCCAAGAGGCTATACAAGGATGATGTATGTGTAGGAACCAATGCCAAAAATAGTCAACAAATGTGACTGTACATGGGTGGCATCAGTGCCTACAAAGGCACAACAATCCTAAATCTCAGATGAAGATCACTCTGCCAAGTGTCACACTGAGGTGCTGAAGTGCCAAATGCCAAGAGACTGAGCTGGTGTCAGTGTGTGAATGTGTGTCCAATCATAGATCCGAAGGGACTGACGCCAGTGGGAACTAATCGGGTAATGTGAAAATGGCTTACTTGGCTTGGTGGAGTTAGTTGGATCTCCTCTATGGCAATGCTAGTCTACAACTAGACTACACATCAAAGCATCAAATGCAGCAAAATGAGTTTTAGCTCGTTCATTTAATGTGTTGGATGCACTACAATGGATCAGGTGGTGGTTTCGATGATGAGGTTTTAATGATGATGGCCTATGGAAATATTAGATGTAAAATTTGATGTCGTATTGGTGAGCAATTTTGCTTTTTGGAGTGCCTCAAAATTCCCTCTGGATCAAAAGATACGGACCTTGGAAGGAGGATAGGCAGATTTTGACCCCAAGAAGGGCCAAAATGATGATGGTGGCTGTGGAGGTCACATGCAATTTGCCTATGTCACACTGTGCTTAGAAGGCACATGTTGAGGTATCATCTGTGCACAATTGCCACGTGGCATAAATTGACCAACTCTCCTAACACATGGTTAACTGAACCATGGTTAAATATGACCACTGACTAAACCCTGGCTAACCACGGTTAGCTTAACTGAACCTGACCAAGTATTACCTCAAGCTTATCTAAACCTAGCCATGGTTAGAGCCTATCTCCCACATGTCAAATGGATGGTAGGAGAGAGATGTAGAGCTTGTGGAGAGCTCTGAGACTTGAAGGTGACAGAGGAGATGGCTATGGCGAGGCGCTGGGGACTTGGTGAGTCGTGTTGAGCACCATTTGCTCCCAGTAGAGCGTGGGGTTGCGGTTGTAGTAGAGGGAGCCACTCGAAGGAGCCACCTTTGAACAGGAGTCGGTGAAGGACTTGGAGTCACAGAGCTTGGCGATGTGGCTACTCTAAGCTACATACCATCAACTCCTACAGCAACTCAATCACCAAGGCGACACAAGAAGCAGACTACACCAGCAAATGTAGCAACAAAGAAGGGTTCTAAAGTAGCCAAGTCAGGCAACCAAAGCAAACATAGGCGAGCATGTATGACTTATGCCAAAAACAAGAAACAACTTTGGCCTGTAACAAGAAGAAGCACCACGCTTCTACAACCCCATTGCAAGGTGGCTATTAACACACTCCAACCCTTGGCTTAGCGACTAGATACGAGAGGCTATTCCTAGCAATGAAAGCAGAGCTATGACCAGAGGTGACACCATCAACAAGAGACTAACCAACTCCATTGCTTGCGATGAGCAAGTTTCATAGATTCTACAATGCTTAGCTCTATCAAAGATAGCCTCAACAAGATGACCTCTCCATGCCAATGACTGCAACCCAACCGCCTCCAATGTCCAACACAGAGCAAACCAGGTAGCAGCAGCAGCACATGTGACCTGAGTATCTCGGCACTACCAATGAGGCTCACGGGCCATCCATTGAAGGAATGAGCCTCTGCTATTTGCATCAACGACCCTTTCACAAAACTCTCAAGCACTCATCCAACAGAAGCCGACACAGTGCAAGCATTATCCACCCAATAGAATTACACACCCATCAACAGAGACGCACTGACAGAACATGGGAAGCCCATCGAGGTGGTCAAGGCTGAGGGGGAGGGCTTGGATGAAGTAGGGGCAAGGGTCAATGAAACCAAAGGGTCCTCGGCACCATCACGCAAAAGAAGCAACAGGCTCAGCATCATCCTGAACACTACAAAATGAAGCTCCATCCACAAAGTCTCCTAAGGTTTCTCCACAAATGACACATGGCAGATAAGCCTAGGTCAAGATTGACCTTGGGTTAACTCTATGGTTAGATCAAAGATGACCATGATTAAAATTTCTACCTTGCATTAACTAAGTTGGGTTAAAAGATTGCCATGTGACACCTAAGCATATAACCCACCCCCCTTGTTAAGCATAGTTTGAATTCTGCATGGGAATCCCTGTGCCACTTCATCAAGGGCCATTTCTCGATCAAAACTTCAACAAGCCGTAACTTCCAATCCAGGAAGAATTTGCACACGCTCTAAAAAGAAAAAGTGATTGCCTTTTTAAGCTCTATGCGTCTACCAAGTCATAATCATTGTTAGCAACAATTAGACATTGCCATTGAAGCAAAACGAAGCTCATGGTAAGACCTTTGCAACAAATGCTAAAGTGATGCATGAATGCAAAAAGCATGCCAAAAGCACAAGTATATGAGATGACCATATCACAAAGCTCGTATCCACACATGAAGAATTAAGGCACATGGAAGAACAAAGCATCATGCATCAAGCTACATCAAGAAAAGAAGAGAACACCATCGACATCAAGCATTGAGAAGCAATAACCATGCCACCTTTAGCCCATATGCTTGTAAATCAAACCTGACCACCTGAGAGTAGCCATGTAAGCACCCAGGGGAGGATTTGATCTTGTAACTCACATCTGACCACCTTGCAGTAGCCAAATGATCATGGCACCAAGGGGAGGTGTTGAGATATGGTGCCATGACCACATAGATTAAAGGCTAAGGTATGGTATAAGAAAGAATTAAAGTAGTCACCCTAGAATGTGGACTACATGATATGGAGATGTGGATTGAGGATATCCACAAGGAGAGATATGGATGAGAGGATCCCACAAGTGTTGACTATTCTAAGGGCACTCTCTATATAAGAGGCTTATCATGTATTCTTGAAAAAAGAAATGTACACTCACTCAAGATTCTCTTTATGAGTCCAAGCTAATCTATCTTGGAACCTAATTGACTCGAGGTACATGTCATGAGCACTCTTTTCATCATGTTTACACATAGGTTCCATCCACCTTAGAGCACTCCATAGATCTTGAGGCATGCATGTTTTCTCACCTAAACATCATCAAGAGTTGAAACCAAAACAATCGAGTACCTATCTCTATTTGGAACTTTTGTTTTTTTTTTTTTCAAGAAAATTACTTCATTAAGTATGAATGAAAGCTGTGAGAGCAAGCTCAAATGCGGGAGTACATCATGCAATGCATGAGGAAAAAATAGCTCAAAGTGAGCTAATAAATAACCAAGGCAGAGGCTGAAATTGCCATCTCAACCCTGAAGGAAACTCAGAGAAGAAAGGAGATCTCCTCCAAACTCTAAAATAAGTGACTCTCCTAGCAGTGGGCTGCTCTAGAGGATCCCTGCATGCTCACCCAAATGGCCATAAAAGTGTGTACTGTGTCAATACCGGCCACAGTCTGGGAAGGGTGAAACTGGATACCCTCCATTGCCTCTATACACCTGGATCTCCAAATATGCCAAGCTACAATGCTAGCCAAAATCTCCCAAGACGTGTCTACTGAGGCATGAGTAGCTCTGAAAGGAGTGAGGGGAACATCCTGGAGGGAACAAGACTCCACTGAGTGTTACCATACAATGAAAGTTGGATCTGGATCATGTCCCTTGAAAAACACCTGTGGGCCAGTAAGAGAGGACCAACAAGCCATTGAACCCCAGGTCATATAGAAAGGTGCTGTATGAAAGATGCTAAAAATCCTAGTAACACCTTTCCAAATCATCCTTGCCTATCTGCACTCCCAAAGGCAATGATGTACTAACTCAACTCCCATGTGACAATGAGGACAAGTAGGGTCCAGCCCCAAACCTAAATCTCCATAGGTTCACTGCAATCCCTCCATGAATAGAAAGCCAAAAGAAAAGAGTGATCTTTCTATTCCTGAGGGATTTCCAGAGCCTACGCCAAAAGTTCTTCCACACAAGTGCATAAATCTGAAAACTATCCCAATGTGGTGCTCTGGAGGGCCTCCATTCTCTACTGCTGAGCTGAAACCTTAGGACATTTCTAATTGTGTAGCGAAAGAAGGGAAAGCTCTTCTCTCGATGCTCCTCGTCAATCCATTTCCACTTCCCTGGGTCCAACTGCAAAAACCTAATAGGGGAACCACCATATAGCTAGAGTCTTCAAGACCCCAGCACAAGGAGAATAGGATCAGGGTCAAGATACCACTGTGAATCCCTACCCCACTCCATGAATCCTGCAATCCTGACAGGTTGAAATGCAACCTCCAAAAGAATATCATCAAAAGATCTGATAAGTCCTCCCAACTGAACATCAAAGGCAAGGGTATCCTCATGTGCATCCTACAATGCAATGATCTATAATGGAATGCCCATCCTTGAGAACACTCCCCACCAAGTGGACTGTGCAAGCGGCATGTCATTTGTGTCAATCCACTCTGGTGGAATGGCTGCCTATATCTGCTGTATCCTGAGTGCACTCCCTCTGAGGTGGCCAATTGCTAAAAGTCTTTGATCCTCTGGAAGTCTCATAAAGGCCTGCCAAGCGCCTACAGTAGAGATAGGTCCCCTCTCCCATCTAGACCACTGCATATAATGTGACACTCCAAGTGGCCTACCATGATGATCCAAAATCGAGTCATTCCACATGACTGGCTACCTTTGAATCTCTTCATGAGAGGTGGGTGGAACTTTGCAAAGTGTATTTTTGAAGCAGCCCCAAGCTTTCAGAATAGGAGCCATGAGAGGGGAAGGGGGAGATTTGAGATGGGCTAAAGTAAAGCTCCATCTGCTGCTGTCCAACCAATCTCCCCCATGAGAAGGGGTGCAAGATTGAATGCTGCGTGAGAAAAAATCCTTTTAAGGCCACATACTAAAAACTTGCACAGCAAGGCCATACATTGCAAGCTCGGGTCAATAATATTGAGACCCCCTTCTCCTGTGGGGAGAATGAGGGTCTCCCAAGCTACCCTGGCTACAACATCTGAGGTGCCATCTAAACTTCTCCATAGGAAGTTCCTGATAGGTCTCATGAGCCAAGCAATACAACCTCTAGATCTGCACCAACATGAGCAAAAAAACCAAGCAGTGACCAATAATACCTAGTTCACAACCACAACTCTGGATGCAAGGTCAAGTCTGGCTAAACTCCAAAAGATGAGTTTCCTTCGGATACTCTCCAACACAAGAGTGAATTGCTATGCCGTAGAGATGCCCAACCCAACCTGGCATCCCAGATATCTGACCGAGACTCCCCTCTGAATCCAAGTGAACCCTATGCCAATCCACCAAACTTGAGTGTCCTCATCATTGATCCAAAAGCCATTGGATTTGTTCCAATTAATGTGTGCACTTGCCACAATGCAAAACAAATCCAATGATGTCCTAAATGAATTCAGTGTTTGTGGAGTGGCATCCAAAAAAACAGTTGTGTCATTTGCCAACTCACTATCTAAGAGCTCATCCTCTTGCCTCAGAGGGATCCTGAGCCCTACGATTCCAGCTTGAGCTCTAATGTAATAGCTCATAGCCTCAGCCACAAAAAGGAATAAAAAGGGGGTGACCTTGCTTCCAAAATAAAAAACTTGCTTAACTGACAATAAAAAAACTCTTGGTCATGTTCTTCATCCTATCAATTGGCTGATACCATACCATTGTAAATGTCATAGCTCTTCCATGATGAGTCCCTATTTACGTCCAACACTTTTGCAATCAAGAACTTCAGATTCTCATATTCATCATCTAATGCCCAAATTACAACAAAATCTTTGAGATGTATATCTACGTCTAGCATGAAATCTCTCTTTTCTCCACTTTATCCACAAAATATACGTGTAAGTAGTGATTTGAGTTCATTTCCAAAGTCTAAATTTGGGCATAAATCAGTACCAACATCTAGCCAGCAGACTATACTGCATTCTTCCTCAAAATTTTGTTGAATCTGTATTTTCTCAAGGTGATCTATTAATTCATGTGTCCTTTGAATTACAAATGCATTATGTTTCCACCAAGAAAGATATCATAGCATCATTCCCTCTTTATATACAATAAAAGATATTAAGCCATCTATTTCATCCAAATATTTATCAATGATTTCTTGTATAGGATCCCATTTTGGATGCACTTCCTCACTCAGAATGGAAGTTAAAATATCGTAATGGCCTTTAGTTTATCATTTTTATCAAAAGAGTAGTAGTGTGACTAAATTATTGATTTTTTATAATTTAGAAATTCCAAAAAGTAATGTGGATGGCTATGACATTTCACAGTGTCACCACTCTTTTGTAGGAAAGGTCAATCAATGCTCCTCCAATCATATATTTACTATGGTTTCCTTTTGGCCACCAATATTCACTCTCACATATCCTTATCAAGTTGTTTATTGTCTCCACATCCTTGAATTTTATCTCTCTTGATATTTCTTGGTGGTGTCTCACCTACACATATCCACTCTTGGCAATGGGAATGCGAGGGTCGAACTTAAATCAGACTAGTGTCTGAAAAAGAAGAGACAGTACAACACATACAAATAGTCAAGACAATCGTTTGTAGAGTAGAAATATATTGTGTATAGTTTGTATTTAAGCAGATAGGAACAACCTTGATGCAGGAAATGATGATCAGCTTATAACAACATCCAATGGTATTCCGACCTCAGTCGGATAATAGTCAGAAACAAACATAGTCCTAGAAATGAAGAGGTGAATAAGGCCACTACTATTGGCTGTTAGGGACAGTTATAACTGTCCCTACAGTTACAAAAGTATCCACTACTTGCTATTGTAGCCCCCCCTTTACTAGAGGTCTATTATCCCTCCTTGGTTGAGGTCCACGTGGGTGGAGAGGTCATCCTCAACACCTGGCAACCCGGTGGTAAATTTTTTTGCAACAAAGTGGAGGACTCGAACCCTTCACTAGAAGTAATCCATCAGCTGAACTTTGATGGTGTGGGTGGAGTTCAGGTCTATGACTTCTCCCTTGGTAGCAATTGGGTCTGCCTCATCTGCATCTTGTTTGCAGGTCTCATTCAGTTTTGGTTCCTCCTCAAATGTTGTCTGTTCTTTTGCAATATCTGCACCGGGGGCTAAGGCATAGCTCGGGGTCTCTATGATTCTGTGTCCTCATCTGTTGCATCCATGAATGTGGTGTGCTTTGTACACAATTTTGTCGATTGATTCTGTTGGTGTGTGGCAGCCAACTCTACTTTCACATTAAACAATGCTATGTCATCATGCATGGGCATCTGCCTCTGTTTTGCACCTTGTGATGTAGCTCCGAGTGTCTCCAATTCATGTGCCATGATATCATATGCATATGTTGTAGATGCAAAGGCCTCAGAAGGTCTTTGAGCACTTACGAACATGCATTTTTGAGATTGGACCATAGGTCTTGGGATGTCTTTACTAGCTGATTCTTCATATCTGTGATTTTGGAGGAGTTGAGGAAACCTCTTCTACCATTTCCTTGAACTATTGTTCAAATACTTCCAATGCATGGATCCTTTCCTTCAGTATAATATTCTCAATATTCAAGTTTGTGTGGGCTACCCCCATTCTATCTAATTGTAGAAGAAATTTTGCTTTCATTTCCTCTAGCCAAGTTGTCACAGTTGGCAGGCATTCCTTTTGTACTCTCACTTGGGCAGTGAGTTTGGAGACTTGCTTCTCTTGCATAGCTCTATATTGGGCATTTTTCCTCTTGATTTCCTCTAGTTCCAACTGAGTGGCGTGGAGCTTTTTATGCATATCCAATTGCTTAGGCATATATTCGTGTCCGACCTTCTTATCTTTAGTCAATTCCTGCACTTGCTATTGTAGCTGCATCTGTACCTTTCTCTACTTATCAACATAGAGCTATGAGACTATGATTGCATGATCTAGCTCCATGCCAGAGTCTATTCCTGCTAAAAGCGTATTGGTCATATCTTGTTTTCATGATTGTTGTATGTTTGCCATGTTGTGGATAGGGGAGAAGGCTTTGAAGGAGCTTCTGGGAGGCATTGTAAAGCAATATACTAGCAATGTTCTCCTATAGTTTTTTCCAGGTCTTTTCCAAGTCTTTGTCTTTTGAAACATAGATTTTTCCTGAAGATTTAATTTTATCTTCTTGGAAGATCTGCATGGGTAGCTAGCAGCTCTTCTCCTGCTAATGGTGTATCCCACAGGCATTTTGCCAAAGATTTTGGCCATACACAGCCATAGTAGCTTCCTCTTTGGAGTATTGAGCATCTTCCAATGCTTGTAGCATGTCTTGCTTTGTCTTTTCCTCCTCATGCTGGATTTCATGCATTGCTTTGGTGCACTCTTCTCCATACTAAGGGGTTATCTTCGGGGTCTTCGTACCCATCTAGCCGACAAATTCAAATAATGCAGCAAAATAAATGGTCCTATCTTGGAATGAGAATTTGAAGTGCTCAAATCCTTTTTGGCTATCTCGCTCATAAGGCGTGAGTGGAGCAAATGTGCCCATGATATCTTTGTTCCCTTCTTGGCTGCACTCAGCATAGCATAAGAATCTCTACTCATAGTATTTGCCTTTACTAGCAACTGCATCCTTTTGAGATAGCAAACAAGTTGCTGGTGCCTTCTCAAATCCTGAACGTTATTGATGAAAAAATAATTCTTTTGTGTCTCTGGTGGCCCGAATTTTTTTGCATGTCATAATCGACATCCTTTTTTCACACAACCTCCTCTCATTGATGATAGGAAGCTGAAAGACCTACGCTATAATTTTAAGGAAAATCATGACATTCTCAGCAAGCATACCTTTGCTTTGTTGGAAACTCTCGTATTGTGCCAATGCATGTGGGGAAGCCTTCCATGATGCCCAAGGTAAGCTTGCATACTGCAATAAGCCAATTTATTTAGCCACTTCTGATTCTTGGAGAGGTCCAACGATACCTTGAAGTTCGCAAAGCTGGCAGTGAGCATCTACTTCTTTTGCAGTGGAAGGAGTAGTTCTCCATCCAATTTCATCTCCGCCAGATCTGATATGTGTATAGCCTTTTCTGTGGCTGTTCTTTGGTGTGGGCTTTTGCGAGCAGGGGTGAGAGATTTCTTAGGACCCATGGCTATGTTGAGGAGCACTGTAGCACTTAAGAGCTTGAGGTTTGGCTCTAGCTATTCTGATGGGCTGGTAAGAGTGAGTTGATGGCTTCTTTTGGGTGCCATATGTATATCGCATGGGAGAGGCTTGTGTCGATGTGTCATTGTGATGGACGGTCCGTTAGTGTGGCATGCAAGGAGGTAGTGCTTTTCGGCGATTGGGAGGGACTAGTGTTTATTTTTTGTTTGGCATTGTGGGTCTTATACTCCATTATGGAGTTCATCCGCCGACAGGGGTCGGCGAGGACGGCTATTGTGGGAGTGAGAGCCTTATCCGAGTGAACAGGCTTGTCGACAAGAATCGGGTTCATACCTTATATGTCATTGGGAGGTCCGATCGGTATGGAGAATCCACCACGCATGGCACAAATTGTGTTGTTTTTGGTGCAGAGTCAGGGCACTGTCAGAGACTCGTTTGTACGTAGAAGCTGAGTCGGATCCCAAAGCAGTGGTTGGATCGGACGCTCATTATTTTCTTTTGCATGAAGCGGATTGAAATCAGATGTCATAGTTGGATGATCGTAATCGAACTATGTTGTCAGAGCAAACTTGGAAAGACTCAAGGGATGTGAGTCGGACTGTAGGATTCATGTTGCACATGTCGGGCAAATTAGAGTCGGTGAATTGGAGTCGGAGTCATTTATCCACTCGCACGCGCTCGTCAGATTGGGGTCAGAGTTAGAAACACTGGTCAGACTTGGATCGTACTCGGAGTGCTCAGTCATGTGGGCATAAAGTAGCCACCCTAGGATGTGGACTACATGATGTGGAGATGTGGATCAAGGATATCCACAAGGAGAGATGTGGATCAAAGGATCCCACAAGTGTTGGCTATTCCAAGGGAACTCTCTACATAAGAGGCCTATCATGTATTGTTGAATAAGAGAAATGCACAAACACTCAAGATTCTGTTTATGAGTCTAAGCTAATCTATCTTGGAACCTAATTGACTTGAGGTACATGTCATGAGCACTCTCTTCATTATGTTTCCACATAGGTTCCATCTACCTTAGAGTACTCCATAGATCCTAAGGCACTCCAGTTTTGTCATGGTATTAGAGCTCCCTTGCCTTCCGTTGAGGCATTATGATTCTTGATAGATTGAGAGTTCTTGAGTGTTCTCCATGAGAGTCCACTTCCGTGAGAGATCTTCATCCATTCTTTGAGAGAGAAAATTTTCGTCACTTAAGAGAGAAAATTTCCATCCATCCATTTCATGAGAGATTCATGAGTGATTTCTATTGAATGTTCATTCAGATTTGAGAGCATTCTTTGAGAGATTTTGATCATTGCATGTGAAAGAAACCTGTTCATTCATAGAGAGATTCAGCTATTTGGAGAGCAAGATACTTGTTTTGAGAGAGAGAGAGAGAACTCTCCTTCCTACAGAGAATTTTGAGGTAAAGACATCTAGCTACATCCTTCATGGAGGCCTCCCAACTCACATGGCTTCTAAGATCGTTGCCTCTGGCCATTGATCCCTCAACTTGAGCTCCAAAAGACACACCAACGAGTCAAGCGACCGGCAACTACGGCATAGCCTAGTTGACTCCTCAGCTGTGCTACAACAAGCCCTGCGACTTCATTTGCATGAGTAGGAAAGCCTTGCATCCTCCTTCCCTCCCTATAGGGAAATTGCAAGCCTTTCAAGCCCAATTGATCATGTAAGAAGTCTCTGAGAAGTAAGGTTTTGGATACGGATCATTGACAATAATCAGTTCCTTGTTCACATAAAGGGTCAAGGCGCTACGAGTGGTCATCTTGTTGCAACTAGGCAATCCTTCAGATGGGACTTTGTAAAGCATGCCACAAAGGGCAACCACGACGGTCTCGATATTGCTATAGAAATGCTTCATCCATCTTCCTGTTTCACGTTGGGCGGCAGCTGAAGAAGAGGTGTGAGCTATGTGATCCTCGACCCCAGCAAGCCTTGCCTAGCTATATAGCTATGGGAAATCGAAAACGAAAGCAGTAGCCATGCCAAAGTTGAAGTTGGCATTCATCTGAAATGGCAAGTGAGCATCTGAAACGGTGGTAAGATATGGCAAGGAAGTTGCTCGCCATAGTCGGCGAGAATTGAGCTGTTGTGTGGGTTGAAATCGTAGGAAGAGCAAGAGAGAAGGGCAAGTTATGTAGGCGAAGAGCATCCGACGACCAAACAGCTCCAACGAGCAGCGACCCGCATTCATCGACCTCTCTACTATAATCTGGTTGCTGCATCTCCTTCGCCAATGATCTGTAACTTCAGTCCTGGCTCATGCTAGCAGCCGCTCCGTCGTCTTCAGCGGCTCCTCCATCTCTACATCAGCGATGTTGCATGCCTCCAATGAGCCTTTGCAAGGTCTTTTGGACCTTAGAAAAAGACACGTGGCAGATAAGCCACACTCACCTTGGGTTAGGACTATGGTAGACTAAGGGTTGCAATTCTCACTTGCTCAGTGGTCAACAAATTGACACATGGCAAGATTAGATTTACCATGGTTAACTTTGTTTAAACCTTTGGTTAACTCAATTGGGGTTAAAAGATTGCCACATGGCATAGGGCCACCTCAGCATAGTAATTCCTTGCCAAGCACAGCCTCTTAGCAGCATGTGACTCCATATGCCACATCATCAAAAGGCCTCTTCTTCGCAAAAACTTCGACAAGCCGTAACTTCCAATTCAGGAAGAATTGGCATGTGCTCCAGAAAGAAAAAGTGATCGCCTTTTTGAGCTCTACATGCCTAACAAGTCAAAATTATTAGTAGCAATTAGACACTGCCAATATTAAAAGAAATCAATTGGTAAGACCTTTGCAACAAATGACAAATCAATGCATGAATGCACAATGCATGCCAAAAGCACAAGTGCATGAGATGACCAGAGCACAAAACATGGCATCCACACAAAACATTAACGGCACAGGAAGAACAAAGCATCATGCATCAAGCTACATCAGGCAAAGAAGAGAACGCCATCGACAACATGTATTGAGAAGCAAAAGCCTTGCCACCTTTAGCCCACATGTTTGTAGATCAAACCTGACCACCTAAGAATGGCCATGGAAGCATCTAGGGGAGGATTTGATCTTGTAATACCCACACTTGACCACCTTAAGTAGCAATGTATGCACTAAGGGGAGGTGATGGAATGTAAACTCACATGTGACCACCTTGTGGTAGCCAAATGGATCATGGCACCAAGGGGAGGTGTTGTGATATGGTGCCATGAGCACATATATTAAAGGCTAAGGTATGGTATAGGAAAGAATTAAAGTAGCCACCCTAGGATGTGGACTACATGATGTGGAGATGTGGATCAAGGATATCCACAAGGAGAGATGTGGATCAGAGGATCCCACAAGTGTTGACTATTTCAAGGGCACTCTCTATATAAGAGGCCTATCATGTATTGTTGAATAAGAGAAATGCACATACACTCAAGATTCTATTTATGAGTCCAAGCTAATCTATCTTGTAACCTAATTGACTTGAGGTACATGTCATGAGATCACTTTCCTCATTATGTTTCCACATACTAGGTTCCATCCACCTTAGAGCGCTCCATAGATCCTAAGGCACTCCAGTTTCATTAGAATCTTCTGGTGATAGTCTATTATCTATTGCCACTCTTAGGCTACCTGCAAGAAATTCCATAGGTACTATTGCCTCACATCCATACACCAACCTGAAAGGTGTTAATCTAGTTGCAACCTTGTGTGTTGTTCTAAGTGCCCATAGTACCAAATCCAAGCGTTGATCCCAATCCTCTGGGTGATCAGCTACTGTTCTTCTATATACTTTTTTCATCAGTTTGTTGGAGCTCTCAGCCCATTGTCTTGTGGGTAATAGGTTGTAGAATTTTTATGCAACATCATGTGCATTTTAGTCATCTTCCTGATTGTTTTATTGAGGAAATGGGTCCCTCTGTCAGACACTATTTTAATAGGAACACCAAATCTAGTGACAATGTTGTGATAAAGGAAATGTGCCATAGTTCTAGCCTTGCATGTTTTGAGTGGCACAGCTTCAACCCATTTTGTACAATAGTTAGTGGCACCCAAAATATATTGATTGCTTGAAAACTTTGCTGGAGGTTTGATGGGTTCAATAAAATCTAGTCCCCATTTGTGAAAAGGTCCCAAGGGGAGAATTGGTTGATGGGGCATCCTATCACTATCAAGTGGTCTATCATCTCTCTAACATGGCAAACATGCTTTGTCCCTTTGCTTGGCATTACACTGATATTAAGGGACTAGACCCTAAGTTTTATCGATACTCCCCCCCTCTCCCCCACACCTAAACCGGCCAAAACATATTTTCTTCCTTCCTTCTCCAATGGGCCCCAGTCATTCTAGACATAGTTGATAAAGAAAAGAATGCACCCTTTTACTTTCTCTATGTAAAAGAAATATGGGCTGCGGTATTTGGAGGTTAATCAATAAGCTATTGTTGGAGATAAGTTGTTCTTATGATGCTTTCCCCTGTCATCATAATTGTCAAAATCTCTAGTCTATAGGCTACGTTGGGTTCACTTTGCCCATTCAGCTGGTTTTGAAAGCATATTTCATAATATCATTATTATTATCAACTTTTGGGTCTTAGATGTGTAGTTTCTTCTTTTCCCTTTGAACTTGTCTATGCAGTTTGGGATTGAAATGATTTGCAAGGTTGCCATGGTAGTAGTAATTGTGCCTCTTCAAGGGCTTTTAAGTTTATTGAGAAATTTAGGGTTGTTTCATTGCCAAGTTCCATTGCGCTAGAGACTATCATTACCTTCCCTTATCAATATATGGTTCTAAAACTTTTGTTTACATATATTGCTTACAGAGGATTTCCCAAGAACACCGGTCTCCTGTTTACAACCTTTCACGATCTTCGAGCCGTGCAGTTAATGAAGATAATATTGATGGAGCCTCTGGACTAGATTTACAGCTAGCTCATTTGCGTGATTTTTCTATATCTGCTGTAGCTATGGCAAAACTAAGTGCTTCTATACTATATATTAAGGATGGTGGGAGGCCATACTGTGCCATGTGTCATCGAGGGAGAGAGCCTGGAAGATGCCACATGTCGTGTGACTACGAGCTACATAGGAGGAGAGAGGGAAGAGGGAAGCATCGAGCCAATTTGAATCTCCTGTGCTCTGACACAGCTCTTGCGAAGCTGGGGAGAGGCTTGCAGGGAAAGGTTGCTTGCCCAACAGTGCAACCTGCTCTTTCAATCTCTCCTTCCTCCATCCCCTTTCTCCCTCTCCTCGCCCTCCCCTCTCTACCTCCACCCCGACTCTGCTTCGCCCCTCCCCCTCTCTGCTTTGCCCCTCCCCCTCTCTTTACCACTTCTTTGCCCCTCCTCCTCTCTCCTCTCCTCCTCTCCTCAACCATGAAGCTGGACCTCCTTGCCCAAGACCTCCTCAAGCCCCCTCAGCCAATTGTGAGGCCCTCTCCCATGTGCTCAAAAATCAGGGAGACCTAGCTGCAAGACCCTCCCCTCTCTTTATGGTGTGGATTCTTCTCCCATCCAGGCTGTGTAAAGAATTGGGTATTCTTGAAGCTTGGATATATCTTGCCTTCTATCCAAGGACGTGGAAGATGGCTCCATTGACAATATGTCTATTCCCATCATGCTGGCCATCAATGACAAGTAGAAGGAACTTTTACTTCTTCTGAAACAGTTTCTCTTGCACAAGTAAGTAACCCCTGTGAATCCTTAGATTCCAATGTTTTGCCTACTGTAGGGACAAAGTAGAAAGAGGGGCATGGTTCAGTCTCCACTCTATACTAAACAATGCCTGTGTTTGCCGTAGTGTGGAGATTTACAAGCATAGAAAAGAGGGACGTATTGCCCAAACATGAGCGTGAGGAAGTTGAAGTGCAGAACGTATTGCCCAAACATGAACGGTGAGGAAGTTGAAGTCCAGAGCCTACAGGTATTCAGCCTGGTGCACAAAGCCCTTAAGGGAGTTGGCCAGCTTTTGATATTGAACTTTGGCACCACCTCGGCTCTTTTCCTAAACTATTAGAGGTTCAATTTCTCAAGGGTTTTGCTTCTATTGCTCTAGATGACAAGCTATATGTAGTGGGCAGCAGGATTCACACCAAAGGATCATATATGTGGTTGCCAGAAGGAGTTTCATAGGAGAAGGGAGTTTCATGCACCGAAGTATATACATGCCGGACAAGGACCGTTGGCTTCCACATGAGCACTTCTCACAAACTTGCATCTGAGATTACTTTGGATCTGAGAATCTATGCTTTGTATCCAATCCTAAAAGTAGATGACAATGACAAGGCTCCGTGGACTCTTCAGGTGTGCCGTAGCTGAGAAGAGACCTTAATAAGGAGCACCTAATCTGTTGGAAAGCTGCTTGAAGATGGCCACACCTTGGCCAATTGAAGGAGTCCATGCTTCACTTGGCACTGCGCTTGAGAGGTGGTATGTAAATCTTTGTCAAGACTCTCAACAAAAATACTATCATGCTCAAAGTTAAAAGCTTTCATCCTATCAACAATGTGAAGGCATAAGGAGGGATTTCCCCCAACCAGCAGCGCCTCATCTTTGTCAACGACTGTTGCTAGCAGACGCAGATGCAGATACTGTGAGGTGGTGCGAAACGGAGACTGCAGCAGCGATGCAGCCACTGCAGTCGTCAAGCCACGTGGCATCGTGAGAGAAACAGATGTGTGCCACGTGGTGGATGGAGGGAGAGGGTGTTGGAAGAAAAGAGCTCTCGAAATCTCCTCCCACCATCTCCTCACTGCTCCTAGCCGCCTCCAAGCATCAATGCTCCTCACTTCCTCTGTCCTTTGCGCTCCTCTAGGCTATTTTTTGACTCCTGCTCGAGCTCTCCCTGCCAGTCTCACTGGCATCGTGGCTATTTCTTCACGTGGCTCTTCTTCTCTAACAATGTTCAAGGCAAGTGGAAGTTGGGGTATTAGTTGACCATGAGGGTGCGAGCTTTGGCATTCTTGGTTTTTGCAAGAAAAACACTTTGGTCATGAGGGCAGTGCATATATTTGTGGCGGTGACAAGGAAGTGGAGGGTGAAGGTGTGATCGAGAAGGAGTAAGTGAGCCAAGGCAGCTGGAAGATGGAAAGATGGGTGGCATGCTCTTGTTTGGTGGACGAATGTGGATCGTGTAGCTATGTTCCAAGCAGCCTCCCAAGATGAAAAAGAGTGTGGCTTGAATGAGGAAAGAAAGAATCTGGGCAAACACATCTCCATTATCATTCCCTCAAGGAAGCTCTGTCTTTGTTTCTTGCTATTAAAACGCTAGCTATGCAAAATCAAAGCTCTCTAAGTCGATTAGGAGCTTGCTATGGCAGAATCAAAGCTCTCTACCTCAATCAAGAGCTCTCTGTCTCCGTGTCAAGGGGTTGGCTATGGCAGAGTCAAAGCTCTCTCTGTCAGTCCCAATCTATCAAGAACCAACTATGGGGGAATCGAGGCGCGCTCCCTCTCTCTCTCTCTCTCTTTCTCTCCCTCTGTCCCTTCCTCCCTCTTTTAGTCTTAGGTGAAAGCAAAGCTGGGTATTGGTCACAAGCTCGTGAGTCATGAAAAGAGTGTAGAATGGAGAAAACACACCAATCTCTAAGCAACACGATACGGCAAGGCTCTCCTATCGGAAGTATGAAGTCTCGAGGAGACTATTCATGAACGGATCTCCGATTGCAATAAAGTGCTCGACTAAGCATATTCGGCAATCATCTCCAATAGGAAAAGGTCTATACGCGCAGCAAGAGCTTCTAGAGTTAGTCTGGGAGACGAAGGAAGGCAACAATCTTTAGTTTACATAGCGATACGAGCTCCAGGGCAGTATATTGCTTACAGCAGCTAGCTTTAAGAGGTTGAGGAACAGCATAGAAGAGATATTGGGCAAGGAAGTAAAAAGCAAAAGTTCCCACAAAGCAAAGTAAGGAATCCAAAGCTATAGGGCACACCCTGGTGAGTCCTATTGCGATCATTGTTTTCTTTTTTGCAAGCATCTATGTTTTTCTATTTTGCAAGTGCCTGCAAGTTCCCGTTCTATTTCGTTGCACATTCTGAATCAAAGTATTAATCCTTTGCCGATGGAAATGGTGCAAGTCACGAGTGCATTCTTTCAATACTTCATGGGTTCGGGAAACTTTTCAATACATATTTCCACTTGAAAAAGGTCATTGATAGCTTTAAAACAAAGCGGGGCTTCCAAACTCTGAGCCAAAACTTGAATCTAAACACTAGAGACCCTCTATTGAAAGCCTCTTTTCTCTATGTAATGTGCCCTGCGTCATGCTATGTTTCGAATTCAAGTGGCATTTTGTATGTTGTTGTATTAGGCTTCCCACATGCATCGTGTCAGAATTCCATTGCATCAATCAATGACGTAGGGGTTCCTCGATCAATGCCACGAGAGGCTCATTTGCATGGTTGAAGGAAAACTTTGTCCACGGCTCAGCAAAATGGGGATGAACAAAATCACCCAAACTGAAGGAAGTTGATTTTTGGAGCTATTGAAGGTGCCCCTTGCCTCTACTTTTAAGCACCAAACGTGGACGGAGGCAATATATGGGATTTGTCAAATGGTTTGCAAAACGTTTGTAGGTTAGTGATCCACACAAATTCAGCTTTGTTTTGCTGCTCCATTTTGCAGCAATCATCTTCCTGCATAAACAATAACATGTTGCTACTTGCAGAGCTCCAATGGAGGTATTTTTGCAGGAAATGAAAGCACTGGCACAGAAGCTCATGAGGCGATGATGGAGATGCTAGGAGTGGGATATGAAGATAGCCAATATTTCAAAGATGGGGCTTAGTGTACACATATTTGACATGGCCAAAGCCAAGCTCAAGACATCACAATGTTTACGATCATGCGAGAGACATAGGAGGTGAGAGGCCTACAATTATTTAAGGATGGGCAATGGGCAGAGTATCCAATTGCGTTGAAGAAAGCAAGAGTTGCAAATCATAAGAAAGCTATCATGTAAGTGGATGAATTCCTTTCGCATTTGTGAAACCAAGCTAAACCTTTATGAGGATTTTTACATCACATGCAGCTTTGATTTCTACTTCATTCGTAGATGAGTTTCATTGGTAAAGGTTTCCTCTAACATGGTTCATCGAATTAGGACATTTTCCAAAACATTTTAGCAAGCCCGTGCTAGGAGTGCTGTGTATAATTCTGGTCGAATAGAACAATAACAGGTTGCTACTTGGATCTTGCCGCACTGATAGAGTTCAAAGCTTCCTCGGCACCTATGAATTGGATTTGAGCCTCCAAACAATTTCTTTGCTTTTGACATAAACTTATTGGTTTCTTTTCGATCGGACATGTGGGGAATGGTTTTCCTTAAGCTTAAATATTCCCAGACAGAGCTATTGACCAGCTAGAAGCATAGGGCCAGGATAATCAAAAGATTGCCACAGTATGGTTTTTCACATCGAGGAGAACAACATTATGGGTTTCCTTTAGCTCCTAGAGGTGTTCCGGGTCCATACTGCAAGACTTGGTTTCATGAAAGCCTGCACAATGCAATGGTGCTCGAGAGTATAGAGCTCACAGGCCAACGATGGAGCCTCAACCAATTGCAACATTGCTTCTTACTATATATTAAGGAGGGAGGGAGGTTCTAATAAGCCACGTGTCGTGTGGAGGGAGGCCACAGGTTGCTACTTGGATCTTGCCGCACTGATAGAGTTCAAAGCTTCCTCGGCACCTATGAATTGGATTTGAGCCTCCAAACAATTGCTTTGCTTTTGACATAAACTTATTGGTTTCTTTTCGATCGGACATGTGGGGAATGGTTTTCCTTAAGCTTAAATATTCCCAAACAGAGCTATTGACCAGCCAGAAGCATAGGGCCAGGATAATCAAAAGATTGCCACAGTATGGTTTTTCACATCGAGGAGAACAACATTATGGGTTTCCTTTAGCTCCTAGAGGTGTTCCGGGTCCATACTGTAAGACTTGGTTTCATGAAAGCCTGCACAATGCAATGGTGCTCGAGAGTATAGAGCTCACAGGCCAACGATGGAGCCTTAACCAATTGCAACATTGCTTCTTATCTTACTATATATTAAGGAGGGAGGGAGGTTCTAATAAGCCACGTGTCATGTGGAGGGAGGCAAAAGATTGCCACATGTCGTGTATCTAGGATGCAAGCGGGGTGCATCTGCTGAGCACTGCTCTTCCCCAGGCGATTATACTCCAGCGCGTGAAATTTGAATCCTCCTCTCCCCTGCCTGTCAACTCCTGCACTTCCCTGTGTTTGCCGGTCATCTCTCGGCAAACATCTCTTCGGCCTTTTTGCTCATTTGAATCCTCCAAGCACCCGTGCGCTCAGGCTCCTCATACGTCCTCCTCCAGTCAGGCTAGGCTCTAGAGTATGGACAGCCATCCCAAGCATTACAATGTGGGTCGTCATCACTACATCGGGCTTCTTTGTTTGTCTTTATTTCTCTGACCTCGCACAACTCCGTGTTCTTTTATGGAATCGGTTGTAATTTCTATGTGTAATGTGAAAGAGTCTCCCTGAGGCTCCCTTGCCGTTCGGGATGTTTCTCTATAGGAAAGATGTTGCTTTGTGGGTGTATTTTGTAGTGATGGCCAATGATTAGAGAGATTTTTTGAATCTAAATTTTTTGGGTATTTTTGCACACCGTCCCAAAACATGCCTATGTAGGAAGCTTCGGAGATATTGAATGTGGGAGTTACATGCCTATATAATCTGTGATTAGAGAAGTCTAGGAATAGTCTTTCTGATCAACCAACGTATTGACGACTTGCCGATCATCAAAAACCTGCAGCCAACCTCCACGAATCAGGTACTTCATAGATTTTTCTGTGTTTTGCACTTGAGCAAGCTGCAAGTTTGCAACCGAAGGCACGGATGAGCAAGTTTTCAACCGATGTGTCGAGTGTTGTTGAACCTTTACTAAATTGTGAGTGATTCTTTGTGGAGGGAGAGATAATTCATCTACCATTTTGAAGTGAGTGAACTTTGGAATTGAGTGAAAGAGCGATGGAGAGAAAGGGCTTTGTAATTCATCTACCACCGAAAGAGTCCTTTTTGGGCAGGTATCCAATTTCTAGATCTGTAGAGGTAGGGAAGCATCGTGAGAGGCTATGCATGGATGGACTTCAAGATGGCCGGTTGCAAGGAGTTGTTGGACAGCAAACACCTAAGTTGTTGGGCTTTACCACTTCTTAAGCATCTGGCCTCGACCATGCTCTCAACAATTTACCACTGCTTCAGCATCTGGCCTCGGCCATGCTCTCAACAGCCTCCATATGAAGTTGGATCTCTATGTTTAGAACCCAAGTGGCCACCAAGGGTTTGAAGTACTCAGATCTGAGAGATGACTGGCTTTACTTCACAGGCCACATAGGGCTCGGAACTTTGAGTGTGGCGGCAATGTTTTTTGAAGCCACCGGATTCAGTCGCAGGGTTGAAGAGTGCAGCTAATAGTAGTATTTTGCAGCTGAGGTCAGGCTAGGATTAGGAGCAGCGAATCTGGTTCATCCTTGGCGTCTATAGGACATCTTCCAGGCCCCTTCATTTTGGACATCAGCAACAGCATTAGGGTCTGCATCAAAGCATCCCTCTTCTGCTTATCTACACTAAGGGTTCATCCCTCCATACAGTACTTATTCTTTGAGTTGTATTCAGCCCTATTGGGAATACATTTATGTTGGCAATGGGCAGGTCACCTCCCCATCTGTAAGTTCCCAAATGAGGAGAGCGTGGGGGAGGTGGACCTAGGGCCAGGGCTACCACATGAGCATTTGATTAGATGCTTTTGTGGGCAGCATGCCCCGAGGGAAAAAGAAAGAGAGGGGGTTGCCACATGGGCAAGCACCTCACAGCACAGCAAGGGGACTACCACATGGGCAGCACATGGGTAGCCATGTGTGCAACACAAGAAATGAGTACCTAGCACCAAGATGGACAATAACAGGCTGCGTAAAGAGACTGAGAAAGACCACGATGTTGTCAGCATGGGTACAGCTTGGTGCCAATGCTTGGAGCTGACTATACAGAGGTCCACGTGGCCTGACAAAAGGCGGATCCAAGGCAGGAAGGAGGTGCAGCTGTGGTGCAGATCTATAGGTGTCTGGCAAACCCTTAGGGCTTGCATTGGACCACAGTTTGGGGCAAGAAAGGCCCTAGATAGATGGCAGGGAAGATGGAGCAGATAGGCGAGGGTTATGGGCAGGTGTCAGGCCTGCAATAGGCCCTGGGATAGGGCAGATATGCTAGGCACCCAGGTGGCCAGGAGCAGCAGTAAAAGGGCTGGCCATAGGGCCTTAGATAGAGCCCTACTGGGTCGGCTCAGTAGGCAGGTCAGCCAATAGGGGGGGCTGCTGGGTTGGCCCATTTCCCCCTACTAGATCGGTTGGTTTTGGGCCTTATAAAAGGGCCCCTTCTGGGGCTCATAAGGCATCACTTGGAGCAGCAATCCAAGAGTAGGAAGGCCTGCAATAGGCGCTAGGATAGGGCAGGTGGCAGGCCTGCAATAGGCCCTGGGATAGGGCAGATATGCTAGGCACCCAGGTGGCCGGGAGTAGCAATAAAAGGGCTGGCCATGGGGCCTTAAATAGAGCCCTACTGGCTCAGCCCAGTAGGCAGGTGGGCCAATAGGGGGGGCTGCTGGGTCGGCCCATTTCCCCCTACTGGGTCGGTTGGTTTTGGGCCTTATAAAAGGGCCCCTTCTAGGGCTCATAAGGCATCACTTGGAGCAGCAATCCAGGAGTAGGAAGGAGTGGCAATGCAATAGCAAGGAGCAACAGCAATAGGTCCATCCTTGGGCCTATACATAGGAGCTCAAGGAGACGTACAAGGGCTGTAGTCTTAGCTCAAAGTGCTGCCCACCTAGGCTGGCTACCCGGATAGCAAGGTGGAAGGGATCACTGACAGAGAGTCTATATAAGCTCAGTGGAGCATGCAGTATTAGGGATCTAGAGGTGACAGCAAGATAGTAGTACAACATTTTGGTAAGGTCAGAGGACCATGTATTTGTGGGACTCTAAGCCTCTCTTTTGTATTGTGTCCTTCTGTGGTTGGACAGAAATATCTTTGGCAATAAGAGGTGGAGTGTAGGGAGAGCTAGGAGATTTGCCACGTGTTGTTATGGTGCCCTTTCTATCTTGACGAGATCTTGACACGCCATAGCAGAGGCACTTGGGCATCACTGTGTAGGAGCAAGGTAGAAGAGAGAAGCCATCTACTAACACGAGTGAGGACTCAGAGGCGGCAAGTCATGACTGTAGACAGCAAGCAGATATAAGTTGGGAACTTTGGCAATGGGACTGACCAGAGATGTGAGAATAGATTGGTGTCACGGTGACTGGTCTTCACAGCTAACGAGTGATGGAGTGGAGTGGAGAGTGTGCATAGCAAAGAACAATCGCGTAGATTGGAACAGTCGAGCTGAAGGATTGGCTACACATTGGTAGAGTGGATGGCAACGCAGAAGAGCATGGTTGGCAACGCAACAGACAGAGCACAGTGATTGACCTCTTTTGCTATTTTATCAACAGTAGAAGGGGAAGCATAGTCTGGATGAGGGGTTGCAAGGTAGGCACGTGTCGGTCCACATGGATGAACATTGTCTGTCAAACAGACACGAGGCGAGTTGCTGATGTGCGATGCCACGGTAGTGAGCAGTTTAAATGAAATATTTTTTTTTCAAAATTTTGTGCTTAGTTTATATATTCACACACACACACACACACACAACATTTTTAAAACCTTTTAATAATCCTTTGTCAAATGCTTTTCATTTTTTCATGTTTAATTTATATATATATACACATATATAAATGGCCTTTTAAATTAATCCTTTTTTAAATGCTTTTCATTTAATTTTTATCGCTTTTTGGAGGCATGAGAGAGAGAGAGAGAGAGAGAGAGAGAGAGAGAGAGAGAGAGAGAGAGAATATTATATATATGATATTTATTTATATTTATACATTTTATGTTTAGAGAGAGAGAGAGAGAGAGAGAGAGAGTAAACATACGCGCACACAAACACACACACACACACACACACACGTGGGTAACAAGGCAATATGGTGGGTTTCTGCTTTATTTTCAAATATGTGGCACATTGTGAGGGCTCTAGAAGATAGGCTCAAACGACTCCACATGTAACAAGAGAGGCTAAGACACAAGCTTGACAACCATGTGTGTGGAGTGGGCATGCGGTGAGTTATTGCCATGAAATGACACATGTGGCCTTTGTGCAACAAGCTACCACCTTCAAGCCTCTAGCCATACCTGCACACGTGCACGTGCACACACACACGTATGTACATTTATACGTACATACGTATGTATGTACGTACGTGTGTATATATGTATGTTTATACAGATAGAGACATGGTGTAAGATCGATGGAATTGACACACTTATGTGCATGGGTGTAGATATTCTAGCCACGTGCATTCAAAGGTGCACATACATCACATGAACATATACAGACACTTATAGGGACACAAGCACACATGTACATGAGTACACAATCATATTGGATTGCACATGGACATATAGATGCATACATCCACTTGCATTGGCCTACACATAGACACACATGCAATCATCCACAATGCACAAAAAAACCCACACACTCCTAAGCAAACATACAAACATTATCATCATACACACACCTCTTCTTTAAAAACAAGCTTCTCCAAAATTGCATTTCTTCAATTTTAGGACTTGACTTTAATTAACGTCATTTTAATGTTCAAATAAAAATTCTTCATGTGTGTGTGTGTGCGAAATAAATAATATATATTTTATTTATACCTTCAAATGAAAAATCAATATATAATAATTAATGTGATGATTGTTTATAGTCGGTCAATTTAATTCAATTAATTTAGATCATATTATTAATAAAGGCTCTCCTAGGGATTCATTTGGATTTGATTAGAAAATTTAATAAAAAGCTTACAAATGTTGAGATTTGTATGTGTGTGTGTGTGTGTGTGAGAGAGAGAGAGAGAGAGAGAGAATGGAGATACAATTTGAAAATTTCTTAAAGTTATAAATAAAACCTTAAATTTAATTCCTCTTAAAGGCAACTTATGGTCTCAACTTTGAGACCCAGCGAAGCGGGTCTGTAACCCATCGTAGACGGGTCATGTTAATGAAGATAATATTGATGGAGCCTCTGGACTAGATTTACAGCTAGCTCATTTGCGTGATTTTTCTATATTTGCTATAGCTATGGCAAAACTAAGTGCTTCTTTATTAGGCACACATGTAGCAATGCCTAGTGGTATATCAGCCTCACGCTCAACAACACCTTGCTGGATTGAATAGTGGTTCAAACGCTGGAAATAGCCTGTCAAGAACTGGCTCATTGGCTGCCAGCTCTAGTGCCCAGCTCTAGAGTGCAGTTGGAGCTGCTAAGTTGGTAGCTTCTTTGCAGGGTTTAAGCCTCTCTAACAATGAAGGTATTGGCTCAAAACAGTAGGAGCAACTGAACTTTCCAGCACAGCAACAGTAGTTGTGGTCACAACAGCGGCATAATCAACGCTCGCAGAGCTCTCAAGCCCAATCACAAATGCCACATTCTCAGGTTGTCACCCAAGCTCTTCAGCAACAGCAATAGCAGTTTTCTGGGATGGAACATACTTAAAGCATAGGGAAAATATAGTCTGCGCCAAACTGTCAGTCCCAAAACGCAAGCCTGCAACTTGGGGCTGCAAGTAATATGTATGCCGTAGACAGCACCTGCTATTGCTGTACAGCCATGTCATACATGGCAACTCGACTACCAAAATTTGTAGGTAGCTAACATGTATGCCCCTCAGTATGGACTAGGGGTGTATGCCCTGAACCCTATCCTCATACCAAGAACGATGGCAAACTATCCTTCCCTAGTAGCCTATGATGCAGCAGTAGTGGCTGGGATGCGTGCACGAGGACCTATATCAAGGTCCTCTAGTGGGCTAGGTTTTGACATGCAGCAATCGTATAAATATACAGGCCAATTAGGGACCTCCCTGCAATCTCATTTACCACATCCTTTGCATTATCATTCTTTGTAGTAGCTTTCTACTGAGGATGCACGTGATGCTGCAAATTTATGTGACCCCTCTTTGCATTGAGGATATGTACCTGACAGCCACATCGATCCTCTAGAATTGCAAAAAACCAACTAAGCTCAATGCTTGAGTACCATGCCGAACATAAGGGTCAGTTTCCAAGGAGCGGCTCCCTTGGTGTTCTTATGGGTAGCAAAAGTGGTTCCATTAGCCCATTTTACTATGGCAGTCCTCCTGGAGTTGTGTTCTTCATGCCATACTCTAGCTCTCCAATTTCAATTCCTTTATTGCCCAGTTCACTAGTAGTTCTTGGAGCCCTTTCACTAGACAGACAGAGCGGAACTATTGGCTTTCTTCGAGGGCTGGTAGGACAGCTTCTGCAAGGATTCTCTCTATTGGAAGAATTGAAGAGAACAACAAAACTCAGAGGTTTGAACTGGCAGTTATTACTGGCCATGTGGTAGAGTTTAGGTAAACTTCTACATGTTATGTGTTTTTTTTGAGGCAAAACTGTCAGATTCATGGGACATGTTACATGTTTTTTGTGTCTTTCTTTAGTGCCGATCAACATGGCAAGCATATTTATTCAGTAGAAGCTGGAGACTGTGTCTTTAGAGGAGAAAGCAATGGTGTTTCAGGCGGTCTTGCCTCAAGCATTTACACTCATGACCGATGTTTTTGGCAATTATGTCATCCAAAAGGTAACAAATTATACCAATTTCGTTCTGTTTCAACTTTCTACAGGTGCTTGTGGTACAATTCTCGTTTGAAGTTTTGTGGCATTTGTCGTATGTAATTAGATGCCTAGGAGTTGTAGCCTTCATCTACTAAATTTCTAATCCTTATTTTACCTTTGTGACATTTGTCATATGTTACTAGATGGCTAGGAGTTATGAGCTATTTCTAACTGTTTAAACACTCCCTCTCATGCTCTCAGTATTACAAGATCACTAGTTTGTCAGTAGATTTACAAGTGATTATATTTACTTATACACGGCTGTAATATTGTTGATTTTGTTTGGATGTTTTATGGTAATTTTTTGAGCATGGAACTCACGAGCAAAGGTCAGAGCTTGCAGATCACCGTGTTGGTCGTGTTTTGAATTTGAGCCTTCAAATGTATGGTTGTTGAGTCATACAAAAGGTATCTCCTTATCAAACTCATGAAATGTTGCACTAGTTGGTAATTATTTACTTGTCGAACTCTCTCTCTCTCTCACACACACACACACTTTTTTTTTGGGTAATACACACACACACACACACACATGCATGCATATTATTATGGATAAATTTGACCAAGGTAAAAGGCATCAATATATGTGTGTGCTTGTATGTGTGGCAATAGTATAATAAAATATGGTGTGCATAGTGTCCAGGGTTGAGGTGGCAGGACATGACCATGTGCCACCCTTCCACGTAAGAGGACCCATAAGGTGTGTTGTACATAATCCATGGTAGTTATATTATAAAATGGTAAGGTGGCATGGTTGCTCCATGTGCCACCCCTCCACCTAGGCGGTCCCATGCCTGCATTTAGTGAGCCATGGCCCAAGGACCATGGGAGAAGTAATATAAAATAGGTGGAGATGGATATTATATTGGATTATTCCCTCCATGTAGGATAGGCCCATGTGGGGGGGTGTAGATAGTCAAATAATGCAAGTTAAATAATTGGGAAAGTAGGATGAGGTGGCAAGACTTCTTGTGCCAACCCTCCACTTGTCCTCCTATATGTTTGAATTAATTATAAAATTGGGAGAAGACCAAGGGAGTATCTCAGACTTGGGATATGGGGTTTGATTTATGTGGAAAAATGAGGCAAAGGGTTATCGCACACAATTGAGAGTGTGTACCCACCTAGCCCATATGGGAGACTTTTTCACACACACCATGCATGTTGGAGGATGCATTTATTGGGAGAGATCCTCTCTCTTGGCTATAAAAGGAGGGGGCTATTTCTTAATGTAACACGCTCATTCTTGTAAAGCCACCTAGCTAGTACTTTGATTTCCCCCCCCCCCATCCTTCCTTTCAAATAAAGCATGACTCTCTTCTCTTAATGTCTCCATCTCTACATTCCACCTCCCATCATGTACATGCTCCTCTTCCCCCTCTCCCTTCCTCCTTGTGGCATAGTCTCTCTCTTCATTCCCATCCCTCTTAATCCTTTTTTTCCACCTATGTTAGTGCTTCTTCCGTCACGTTCTCTTTTTCTCTATGGTCCTCGAGCATCGCCATGCCTCGCGTCTAGCATCATGTCTCAAATTCTTTTCTAGTTAATAGAATTGATGTGGCTACTGTGATCAAAATCTCCATGACTAGTGATGTAAAATTTGTTACTCCTACGATTGGGTGTAGTTCTACAACACCTTTCGTGTGCGGTTCTTTTCTTCTGTGCCTGTAATTTGCGTGTCTTCTACTCGGTTCTTGTGCCTTCAACCTGTGGTTCTTGCGCATCTCCTGTGCGACGCCACACATCTTTTGGTCAACTGCGCTTGCAAAATCACTCCTCTGTATCTTCTGTGCGGTGCCACGCAAAACCGCTCCTAGGAAGTGATGAAAGTGTAATGCTATTGCTTATATGGTGAAATCTCATGAACTGTAACTCTCTAACCGTAGGGAGTTTCCTCTTGTTGTAAAAAGCAAAAATACTTCATTTCATGTGATCTATTCATATCTCATACTAGATCATAGATTCTGAACTTTTTCAACTTCACTTCTTGGACGCACGTCACATGAGGAGAGTGGATATTTATGTCACTTCTTGAAGAGTTTAAGGATTTGGTGCATGGTCCTCCGCTCATTACGGCTACCAGGTGGTGAGATCTTTTTCTTGATTTTCATGTCGATCTTCAATAACTGATTGTACAATGCATTGTTCAAAGAGATGATAGGTGGGATGATACACTGTGGATGATTCAAGGTGAAGAACTAGTGATACACTGGGAGGACTTTGATTTCAATTGTACTCATTGTGCGGTAATCAAGCTACTTGTTGCATCGGAGATAATTAAAAGGGTGACATTCTTTGAAGGGTGGAATGCTTCCCAAGCTTGGGGGGGAGATTTGACACATCTGCTTATTAATTCCTCTGGATAAGCTCGTCTTGAATGATTTCTTCTCGATCTCACTACAAAGGTTTCTAGGGCTTGGCTATGGTTGGTAATGTTTCGACCAAGAAATCCCTTTGTATCTAATCAACCCTTTGTATCTCATTTTGAGATTCAAGTTGTAATTCTTTTTTGTCTAAAGATAAACTATCAACAAAGTATTGCAAGTTTATTTGGTGCTGAATGTCTTGCTCAAGTATTGAATTCTCCCCACCCTCTCCTTCTACTTATCTTGGACTATCGAGAAACTTGGGATGTTCGGATTTTAGTCTTGGTGTGATGATATCTTGGCTCCTCCAATTTGACGGCACATACAAACCTTCGACCAAGGCTGCTGGTGTGGATGTAAAGCTCACTTTACCAGGGGATGAGGTGTATTGTTATGGCAAGTCTGCACCAGCAAGTACTTGCAACCAAGCTGAGTACTCGGTACTCATTTTTGAGCTACAAAAGGTGCAAGAACATCGCATCAAGCAACTTGAGGTGTAAGGAGATTCTCAACTTGTGTGAACAAGTTAGTGGAAGATGGAAGATGCAAAGTGAAGGCTTGGTTCCACGACATCAAAAAGCATTGGAACTTTGCCAACAATTTGAAGAGGTAAAAATTCAGCATATTCCTCGAGCTTAAAATTTAGTTGCTGATTTCTTAGCACGAGAAGCTTGTACTTCAATCACGCATGAAGCGAGTGGAAGCACTGTCCCAACAAAGTGGCAAGCCACAAATGAGCGTGATCATTTGTAAGGAATGCAAAGGTTGTGGTAATCATGAAACTAAGTACTGGGCATATTTGATATGAGTTTATTGACTTCAGAAGATCATTAGAAAGGTCCTTAAGGACATTGCTCAAAAGAAGGATGTCAAACCGCACACCCCTTGAAGAAATAACATGGTGACTACAAGAACTGAAAGAAGTTGAAGGTGATGTGCAAGCTCTCCAACTATTGACATTTGTCATGGCATTCTTGTATGCCTTGATGAACAACCTCATGTAGCACCACGTCTCTAACCCTCGCTTGTAAAGATGGATGCAATATCATGAGGGTTGGTCCTTTTAAGATTGTCTATGAGCTATTCTATGTTGAAGATTCTTCCCGTATAATATTTCACAATACACCAATCACACCCTACCCTCCCTATGTGTGCTTTATAGATATATCTTCACCTGATTTTTAGTTCAGGCTACCTCTTTCCATTGTTTATCAATAGATAAGTCTCATTTTGCCTCTCTCTTTTCCATCTGCCAAGCATGGCTAACATTCCTGTGTTCTGTGGTCGGGTTGAAGAAAATCCAAATGAGTATCTTGTGGCCTTCAAGCGCCGTTGTGTTTCTCTCAACTTTCTTACTGAAGATAGATGGCTGTTGGTTCTTCCCACATTTCTAGAGAGTTTGGCTCAAGTGTGGTACGAGAAGCAGGCCAAAGACGTTTGCCAAAGTTGGCCGAGGTTGACAGCAGCTATGATCGAGTATTTTGGCAAAGAAGAGGAGCCGGAGAATGTGTACTTGCAGGTGGCAAACCTGAAGCAGTCATAAGGTGAGACGGCACGTCGATATGTGGATTGAGCGGCCATGCTCTTAGACCATTTAATTGCCACACAGGAGGATAACGCTGGATTTCGACCTGTAATGACTCAGCATGTGTTGGGTTACCTTGTAGCAGGAGCAAGTGATGAATTCTGCCTCAAGCTTAAATGGGAGAATCCACAAACCATGGTGCTAGCACATGAGATTGCTCAAAAGTTTAATAAAGTTCAATCTAACCCCGCTTCAAAGAAGAGATTGTCCTTCTACAACCCTCTCAATTCAACAACAACCTGGGGGGTTCAACTCAGGAGCATACCCCCACCCCCCACAGGGATGTATCCACCGCCTCCACCTCAAATGTATGGTCCTCCCTTAGATGCTTACCCTCAACAAGGAGTATATCCTCAATCTCCGCCTGGAAGATTTTTCCAGTCTCGCCCACGAGCCCCTCTCCTTCCTACTCCCTCGGCCCCTCCTGCTAAAGAACCCGGAGTCAATGACCTAGCCAAGGCCCTGAATGATCTTCGGCTTGAGATGGTGGGCATCAAAAATCAAGTGAATTGCCCTCCAAGAGAACATGCCAATGTTGTGTGCTACAAGTGCCACCAGAAGGGTCATTATCGCACGGAATGTCCCAATATTCCAAGGGTGAATCTTCTAAGTGAATCAGGCACTGAGGATTCCGACATAGAGATACTTGACCTCGAGAAAAAAAGTCGTACCACCTCGAACCCCTCTCCAAACTGTGGACTGGGCCGCCCTAGGAAGAAGGTGTCCTTCTCAAAGCCCTCAAATGTTGAGATGGCAGACCCACCAACAGAGAAGACTAAAAGATCTCGTAGGAGTAAGTGGCCACCCTCGGATTTTTCCATTGGCTCAGAGCAAGAGGACTATTCGGTCATTCAAGACCTTGCTCATCAATCTTTGAGCATCATGCTTCCTCAACTAATAGCATTAAGCCCTAAGGTGAGACATGAGCTGCAACAAGGGCTCTCAACAAGGAGGAGTAAGAAAAAGGGAAAGGTACGAGAGGTTTCTTCTATCTCTGAAGAAATTGATCGGCACCCGCATATAGTAGATGTCATCATAGATAATTACCGTGTCAAAAGTGTGTGTGTCGATGGGGGAGCTGCATGTAATATCATGGTGTCCCGTATCATGAAGAAATTGAAATTGAAATGCACAAGGCGTTCCTCCACTCGAATTAATGTAGCAGATGGTCAACGACTCGCCACCCTGGGAGTCATTGAGGATTTGCCTATCATTGTCAATGGGTTGACCACCACCGTCAATTTCTATGTAGTGGACATCGAAGATACAGGCAGGAGTTACCCAGTCATACTCGGGAGACCATGGTTGAGAAAGAGTGATGCAGTCAGCTATTGGAAGACAGGACATGTCTTTTGGTACTTCTAAGGAGAAGATCTTGGTGCAACTAGGTGCCATTGAACCAGAAGAAGAAGAGGAGCAAGATAGTGATACTCTCTCATCCTCGGTGTCTGAATCAATGGACAAATTAGACAGGGGGAGGAGTTCTCAGAGGAAAAAGTTTACATGATGGGGGTGTCTCCGACCCCGCCACCTACAGAAAAGGTAACAGCTAGTCCTCAACAGCTTTAATCTATGCTTTCCCCAGACCTCACTCCAAGTGAGAAAGATGAGTTCCTAGAAATGTTCAAAGATTTCCCTGACCTCTTCGCAACTAGCTACCACCACCTTCATCATGTGACTGCCATAGAGCACAAGATAGAGATGAAGCCTCTGATGCGAAGCCAGTGGCTCAGAAGTATCAGAGATTAGGGCCCCTACAAACCGATGCTTTGCGCTTAGAGTTGTAGAAACTTGTAAAAGTTGGGTTTATTGTTTCGGCTCACAATACTAAATTGGTTTCACTAGTGGTAGTCACCCCAAATAAAAACAACAAGTGGCGGGTCTGCATCAACTATAAGAAACTCAATGCAGCCACCAAGAGGGACCATCATCCTCTTCCCTTTCCAGACCTCATTCTTGAGAAGGTAAGTGGTCATGAGATGTGTACTTTCTGTGATGGTTACTCCGGGTTTTATCAAATCAGAATTGCTGAGGAGGATGTGCTTAAAACCACATTTGCCACACCTTGGGGGACATTTGCATTCAAAGTAATGCTATTTGGCCTCACCAATGCTCCTGCTACCTTTCAAAGATTTATGCTGAGATGGTGTTTGCTCCATATTTGGGGGTTTTCTTGGAGGTGTTTTTAGATGATTTATGTATATTCTCGGCACGTAAGGAGCACGTCATGAAGGTCAGGTTGGCCTTCCAAAGGGTCAATGATGCGAATGGCAGCCTCAACCCTGATAAATGCATCATTGGAGCCACTCAAGGGAGGTTACTGGGACATATTTCTCGTCTGAGGGCATCAAGCCTAACCCCGAGAAGGTAGAAGCTATCCTTAAGCTCTCCCTGCCAACAACCAATTGTTAGGTACGCTCATTTGTCAATCTAGCAGGATACTATCGCCACTTCATTGATCAATATGCTGCTTTGATGCGACCCATGACTATGCTATTAAAAGATGGAGTTGATTTCTCTTGGGATGAGGATTGTGATCACGGGTTTGTACAAATCAAGAGTGCTCTGGCTTCAGAACCCATTCTATGCAATCCTGATTGGTCAAAGACTTTCTATATCAATCCTGGGTTTAGTGAGCACAATCTGGTGGGTCTTCTTCTCCAGCAAGGGGAGGATCGATTCATGTAACCCGTTTGATTTGCTTCTTGACAATTGCTCGAAACTAAACATCGCTACTCTGAGGCTGACAAGCATGCCTTTCTGCATTGAGAAATTTAAGCATTATGTGGTTGGAAAGTCCTTCATTATAATCTCTAGCAATGGTCTTGCAAAGCAAGTTCTTCAATCACCAAATCCCATGGGCCGGTTGGTGAAATGGTTGGCAATTCTACAAGAATATGATTTTTCTTTCAAAATTGTAAAGGGGGGTTGTTCCAACTTGAAGAATGCTTTGATTGATCTAGAGGAGTGCCTCGATGTAACCCTTGTAGCGGCCATAGAAGTTGGGGATCCATGGTATGGTGGAATCTATAGATTTCTGACCACTTTCTCCTTTTCTCTAGAAAGTACTAGCTATGAGAGAAAGAAGATCCACAGAGATACTAGGCGCTACACTCTCTTTGATGGGGTGTTGTTCCATCAAGGCATGAATGGGGTACTAAGACGGGCCATTAATGCAGATGTACCTAAGGTATTGAAGCATTATCATGATGGATTTTGTGGAGGCCACTATGCCAGTGACTATACAGCTAAGAAGATTTTACATGCTGGGTACTATTGGCCGACCTTGTTCAAGGATGTCACTATGTATTGCAAAACTTGTGAACCATGCCAATTCTTTGGTAGGAAGGATTTGTGTCCTGGGCAACATCACCCAGTGATGTCCATCCATCAATTTCAAAAGTGGGGAATAGATTTTGTTGGGCTCCTGTCCATGACTGCCTGCAAAAAGAAGTATCTTTTGGTAGCCACTCAGTTGTCACTAAGTGGGCTGAAGCTATCGCCCTCCCCATTGCAAATGGTAAGGCAGTTTCAAATTTCATATTTGAACGTATCTGCATAAGGTTTGGAACACCCATGGAATAGTATCTGACCATGGGAGTCCATTCTTAAATGAAGCAGTGGAATTGCTCATGGATCGCATGGGTATTAATTACCACACTTCTAGCATCTATCATCTAGTGTCCATGGGACAAACGGAGTGGACCAACGGCCTCCTTTATAAAACCATTGGGAAAATGGCCACAGGAAACAGGAGCCAGTGGGATCAAAAGGTCACCGAAGCCATGTGGGCTTACAACATCACCCATAAAACCTTTATAGGTCACACTCCTTTTGAGTTGGTATACGGTACTGAGGCAATTTTACCACTAGAGATAGAAATTCCGGCCTTGAGATTGGCGCAAGAATAGAGGATGACAGAAGATGAACATGTAGAGGCCAAGTTGGTACAACTTGAAAAGCTAGATGAAACCCGATGCCTTGGACTCCATCAAACAGAGATCCAAAAGAACCGACAAAAGGCCCGCATGGATGCTAAGATTCGCAAGGGATGGGAAAGACACTTTGCTAAGGGGGATGTTGTGCTATGCTTTGATAATAGATTGGACCACCAGATGGATAAAAAGTTCCTTCCACTGTGGATCCGGTCCATACAAAGTCATCAAGGAACGTAGCAATGGGATCTGTACAAGTATAGAAGCTGCATGAGCCATATGGCAAGAACGTGATCAACAAGTGTTATCTCAAGTCCCTCTTTGTTCGTGATGGTCCTAGGCATGGAAATGCTATGCATTCCCTGCCTGGGGGGGGAACTATTATGGATAAATTTAACCAAGGTAAAAGGCATAAATACATGTGTGTGCTTGTATGTGTGGAAATAATATAATAAAATATGGTGTGCATAGGGCCCAGTGTTGAGGTGGCACGGCATGACCATGTGCCACCCTTCCATGTAAGAGGACCCATAAGGTGTCTTATACATAATCCATGGTAGTTATATTATAAAATGGTAAGGTGGCATGGTTCCTCCATGTGCCACCCCTCAACCTAGGTGGCCCCATGCCTGCATTTAGTGAGCCATGGCCCAAGGACCATGGGAGAAATAATATAAAATAGGTGGAGATGGATATTATATTGGATTATTCCCTCCATGTAGGACAGGCCCATGTGGGGGGGGTGTAGATAGTCATAATGCAAGTTAAATAATTGGGAAAGTAGGATGAGGTGGCAAGACTTCTTGTGCCAACCCTCCACTTGTCCTCGTAGATGTTTGAACGAATTATAAAATTGGGAGGAGACCAAGGGAGTATCTCAGACTTGGGATATGGGGTTTGATTTATGTGGAAAAATGAGACAAAGGGTTATTGCACACAATTGAGAGTGAGTACCCACCTAACCTACATGGGAGACTTTTCACACACACACCATGCATGTGGGAGGATGCATTGGGAGAGACCCTCTCTCTTGGCTATAAAAAGAGGGGGCTATTCCTTGATGTAACATCCTCATTCTTGTAAAGCCACCTAGCTAGTACTTTGATTTCCCCCCCCCAATCCTTCCTTTCAAATAAAGCATGACTCTCTTCCCTTGATGTCTCCATCTCTACATTCCACCTCCCATCATGTACATGCTCCTCTTCCCCCTCTTCCTTCCCCCTTGTGGCATAGTCTCTCTCTTCATTCCCACCCCTCTTAATCCTTTTTCCCCACCTATGTTAATGCTTCTTCCCTCACGTTCCCTTTTCCTCTATGGCTCTCGAGCGTCGCCATGCCTTGCGTCTAGCATCATGCCTCAAATTCTTTTCTAGTTAATAACACTTGCACTCACATACAAGCAGATTCTTTCTATGTTTTAGGTTGTTCTTCCTTTTGTTTGTCTGGTGGGTGGGTTGGTGCAAATTTTGTATTCACACTAGTATTCATTATCTTTGGTTGCTAACCTCACTTCTGCACTTTCATTCTTTTACATTTTTTAGTTGTGTCATTATCTTTGTTCAAAAGCTTCTTGCATAATGTCCCTTGGGAAATATTATTAAGATTGTGTGCCTTTCTTACCTTCTTTTAATCTGCAGGCTGAAGTTTCCAAGAAAGATGTTCAATTTGGTATGTTGTTGCTCAGTTGTTTTGTCTTGGGATTTCGACTGGAGTTTTTGGTGGACTACAAGAAGCTCACTATAACGATGTGTGCACTGTGTTGCTTGGTTATACAATCTTACTGCAGTGGTCTGTGCTATTTGTGGATGAAGTTTAACAACAGTACTTTATTTACTATCATATTAAATTGATAGTAGGCTTGGAGTGTCTCTACAAGATTGTGAATCCTAGGTGCTTTTTGGACATTAGCGTTGGTGTCAAGTTGGAAGGAAGGCTAGTTGTTGAGCTATTTGCCGATGTAGTTCCTCCAACTGAAGAAAATTTTAGGGCTTTGTGTACCAGAGAGAAGGACAAGTATGCTACTGAAGCCGTTGCCTGGAAAAAAGAAAAAAAATTGCAATCCAAAAAACTAATCATTAGAAAAGTTGGTTCGCCTGAAAAAAAAAGCCGTTTGCTCTAAAGGAAAAACGGGATGACCCCTGAACAACTATAAACTATAACAATCCAAAATTTTGTTTTGAATGTGCACAATAATGATCAGCACGTAGTAAACTATTTCAACACATATTTGGATTTTAAAATGCACGACGAATAGCTTACATGAATCAGTGTTCCGAAATAACATGGTGGTCTGTGGGGAGATAGATTTTCCATTGCATGGCTTTCAAAGTCCTTTCAAAGACCAATTCAAGTGTGGTCATCTGCTACCAGAAAGATATGTATGTAGTGTGGGTATGAAAACGTATCGACCCCAATATGGATATTGTATGATGACAATTCTATACACCCTTATCGAAACGACAACTCAATTAATTTGATGATGAAGTTGTAATTCTCGTAGTAACTACAAACCCAGATCTCGCACTAACTACAGACCTAGATCTGATGATGAAGTTGTAATTCTTGTAGTAACTATAGACCCAGATCTTGCACCTAGTGTTGAAAACCAGCACTCAATTCACGATGTCTTGCATTATCAACATAGCCCCGGTGATTTTTTATTCAATACAATAAAGTACTTAGTCAATACTATTGGACTCTAATATTATCGATGTTGCTTCAACCTGAATTCTTACAACATTTGTCTCCTTTGATGCATGTTCTCGATGCAAATAAGTTTCGAAATCAATGGATGCAAGATCAAAGGATGATATTTCATATGGTTGTAGTTCATGACACAATATTATTTAGGTTGCAACCAAGGATGTGTTATGAGCTCTTGTGAGCGGTCTTATTCATGTATTCGTTGGGCTTCAATTTCTAAAAGGCACACATCTTTGCACATCACTAAGGCAATATTAAAACACTACCCTTGACATTTGCAGGGAGGATCAGGTCTTGATGGACCCTGTGTTTTGTCTCGTGTTTATAATTTTTTTCATTTTTTTAAACTCAGAGGGTCCACCTTATATAAGCTAGCTATACAATGTGTGTTCGAAAGTTATTTAAAAAACTCCTCTGTAACCACTTTTTATCTAATTTATATACCCCTATTATGAATTTTTTGATCAATAATTATATCCCTTCAATAAATGTGAAATTTGAGAAGCCTATATTTTTTGCCCTCCTCTTGTACATCTCAGCGTAAGCTGAGACAGACGCTGCTTATGAGAAATTGTATTGTATAATTAAATAAAACACTTTAATTTGTATGTCACGGAGATGCATGCTTTACACCCATACTAGTACCTAATAGAACGCATTTCCAACTTTTGATCTTTTCAATTCCCAGAATCTCATGTATTTGCTCCACCTTTTCTAATTTTGTTTCCCTTGCATGCTCCCAAATTGTCACTAGCTACTAGAGTTTTGCATGAAGTAACTTGAATTGAATCATGAATAAAATAGAACAAACTTATAAGAAGATGGCTGGCCCAAACTTTAACCTTATGTTGATCTAATAGGAGTTTTTATATTAAATATGATGCATGTAGTAGCATTATATTGATTTAGTGCAAGTGTTTATATTCAATATGATGCATGCACTAGCACCATGTTGCTTATATGCCACTTTTCCTATTAGGAAAAGGTAGTGTTTATCATCTCATCATAAAGGTTCCATGTTACCTTTTGCACATTAAACAAAATTAGTTGCTTTTGTAAGATTTTGTCTCTCTCTCTCTCTCTCTCTCTCAACTATATGATTTGATTCTTATGAGCATGTAGATGTGTTTCCAATCATTGACTAACGTGCAAGATTAGAGGAATGAAGGCAAATCCCTAGATCTAAATTTTTGTTCGATCATCATGAGAGACATGCACACCAATAAGGATAGCATAGAGGTGGTTTAATTAATCTCCCATTGGACACTTCTTGGATTCACACCAGACAATACAAAGCCATTATCATTACTAAAAATCTATTGAGCACATATACATTAGATATACACACATTAGTGAGCTTGAAATTTATTGAAGAAATAGAAATAGATATACTTAAATCACACAACTTGATTCTATAAGCATTCTACCAAGGGAAGTGCAAATTATGTCAAGAAACCGGAGTGCTCCCGAGGCTAGATTGCTTACATACTATGCATTGAATGACTTGATTCTCTAAGCATTCTGCCAAGGGAATTGCAAACCATGTCAAGAGACCAGAGTGCTCCTGAGGCTAAATTGCTTACATACTATACATTGCATGACTTGATTATGTAAGCATTCTACTAGGGGAATTACAGACCATATCAAGAAACCAGAGTGCTCTCGAGGCTAGATGGCTTACATAATATACATTGCACGACTTGATGTTGTAAGCATTTTGCTAAGGGAATTGCAGACCGTGTCAAGAGACTCGAGTGCTCCCGAGGCTAGATTGCTTCCATATTATACATTGCACAACTTGATTCTGTTAGCATTCTGTCAAGGGAATTGTAGACCATGTCATGAGACCGGAGTGCTCCCGAGGCTAGATTGCTTACATACTATACATTGCATGACTTGATTCTCTAAGCATTCTACGAGGGGAATTGCAGATCGTGTCAAGAGACTGAAGTGCTCCCGAGACTAGATTACTTACGTACTATACATTGCATGACCTGACTCTCTAAGCATTCTGTTAAGGGAATTGCAGACCGTATCAAGAGATCAGAGTGCTCCTGAGGTTAAATTTGTTACATACATAACTTGATTGTCTAAGCATTTTGCGAGCGGAATTATAGACCGTGTTAAGAGACTAGAATGCTCCTAAGGCTAGATTGCTTAGCTACTAAGACTGGATTCTCAAACTAATGGATTTCAAAGTTATGAGCTAAGACAACAAAGGATTTAAATTCAAATACAATTTCAAACATAATGAATATGCATAATCATAAAGTAAATATAAACTAAGGCCTTCTCATTTAAATAATGACTTTCCAATTAAAAACCAAAACACTCCACAAACAAGTTATATCATTCAATAAATATTTGACTAGAAAGACCTTCGAGGACTTAAACCGACTCAACTTAACTCTTAAATTTTGATCTATAAGGCCAAACTTATCATTTTCAATAGAAAGGTCAAATCCTCTTAAACAATAAAAATATTATATTTGGGTGTATGTGTGTGTGTGTATACACACACACATTTTTTTAAAAGTGAAACCACAAAATTTAGATTAGAAAAAAGTTTTTAAAATGAGAATAGTCTCAAGAAAAGACTATTCTAAAAAGCCAAAAGCACTGGGAAAACACCTCTAGAGAAGAGACATCCAAGTCATTCTCATGAAAAGCAACACACATCACACCCAAGAATAAAACCGAAAGACTCAAATAGAATAATTAATGATGGGAAGGAACATGCTAGCTACATGTCCATGTAGCAAAACATAAAGAAGAATATAGAAGAAGCATAATGACATAGAAGCATATAAAAAGATAGGCATAGAGATACAAAAATGTAGAAGCATAATGGCATAGAAGAATAAACATAGGCAAACATAGCATTAACATAAGCATAATGACATAGAATCATAAATTAAAATTTTAATGTTGTGTGTGTGTGTGTGTGTGTGTGTGTGTGTGTGAGAGAGAGAGAGAGAGAGAGAGAGAGAGGGAGAGAGACTACAAAAAGCCATGCTATCACAAACTAGAATACATATATAGGCATAAACATAGAATCATAAGTATAAATAGGTGTATTTATAGGCATAAACATAGAATCATAAACATAAATTATAGGCATATAGGCATATATAGGCATGAATCATAAACATAGACATACATATGGACACCATTGGACATGATAATATCCTAATCAATTAGTTATGAAAAGTCAACGAGACCAAAACTAATTTCCATAGAGAAGTAAGACTAGTAACTGCACCACTCGGGATGCCCTTTGGCCAAAGTTAGCATAACTATGTTTCTTTCCAAGTTAGACGTAGTCCCAATTGATAAAATTTTCCCCCAATTGATAAATTTTTTCTACAATATTTATAATTTGGTAATGCCAAATACATACTAAGCAAGATTAGGGATACTCTTCAAGTGAATGCATACATACATTTAAATCTCCTTGCATAATAACATTAAAACTCCACACTGAAAGTATAACTCCAATCAGGTTGTACTTGTCAAAACAACCTAACAAACTCCCCAAATCTTTTGCATTCAATTCCCCTTCCCCATCCATGTTAGAAAATCGAAGGTTTGTAAAAATTTACATGCATTTAAATCTTCTTGCATAATAACTTAAAACCCCAGAGTCTGATTCAATCAAGTTTCTATGAGCACATGGAGCTAGATGATCAAAGTTGACATCTTTTATGGTGCCTAGATTAATACAAAGTATGATTAAAAGATTCTAGATTAATCAACAAAATTACAAAGATGTTAAAGCGTATCCTTATATATTCATTTTCTATCCATAAACTAAAATAAAATAAAATATTCATGTCTAAATTAATCTCATAATATGCCAAAAATAACCTTCAACACTTAGTTCGATGATTGTCACATGCTCAACTTAGAAACATCAACGGCATCATGCATACACAAGGTTCAATGGCAGTGGAGGGTAAACCTTTTGTTCACATCAGAGTTATAGAAAACCTCTTCTTGTAGTAAGAAATTTCTCCACCATTCAATTATATGAGCACTACAGTATACACAGACAAGGAATTATGTAACAACATATATAAGTTGTGAATTGTTGTCAACTTATGCAATCGTTTATGTGCCAATAGAAGCAAGGGTAGAGCTTAAGCATTAGAAGTACTCTTAGAGAGAGAATCTCTCCCTCTCTCTCTCTCTCTCTCTCTCTCTCTCTCTCTCTCTTTGTTCTCTTGCTCTCCAGTAGCTCGTCTCACTGTCCCTCTCGAGTCTCAATCCTGTCTCTCTCTTTGATGCTCCTCTCTCCCTCTCGAGTCTCATTCCTATCGCTCTGGCTCTACCTTCATTTATTGTTAGAGATTCTCCCACCCATGCCCCGGCAAATCTACAATTGCTCCACCCCATCATCCTACCTAGCCTCCTTGACAATCGACAAACCCAATATATCTATCTTGACCTGGGGACCGAGAATAACTTTAGAGTTGGGTCTCATAGTTGCTCTGCACAGAGCTAACAAGCCCCTACTTGGAGAGCTCACCAGTGGCGAGGGCATGAGCGTATGCTATCTCAATAGGAAACTAGTGAGTCCTATGTGTAGCGAACGACAAGGGTTCACTCTACAATTGATAGGAGGCCCAAAATTCATAGCTGTGCAGGATATTTATCTACGTCTCAAAACCATCACTTCCATGAAGACTAAGATCAAAGAATGGAAATACTTACATAACGGTCCCAATTGCCTCATCTGCACCGTGCTTCTCCTTGATGAAAATAGTGACTTTGAGCTATGGAATCTCAAACAGGAAGCTCTGATTCTAGACAAACTCTTCCCTCCATCTAGATATACAAAGGCAAGATTGACGCAAAGGCACAAAGTGACAAGCCTACATTCTTATAATCTATATCTTAACATGGATAGTCCAGTTCTACAGTTTTTTGTAAGAAATCGAGATGATGGAAAAGGAGTATTACTTTCCTGCAAGCAAAAAGCATAGCAAAGACGCTTTTAGAAGGGAATCCAAGGCTAGATCAGAAGGAAGGCACAAATGGAGGAGGAGAAGCGCTACCAGAAACTTTGACATCCTTGAGGTCGTGCGTGAATTCTTTGCTTCTACCTTTGGTGCAGCTCATTGCTTTGGCACCTCTGGATTCTGGTACTTTTCCTTATCTCCATTTCTTGGAAACTCAAGCACAAGCTCATGCTTACTTTCTACGACTGACATTTTGTCGCCCACTCTACCTTGTGTCCATGCCTTCACAGCTTCTCTATGTCCAAAGATTGAAGATTCGTCTGACACTGTATCTTTGTGTAGTTGAAATTGGTTGCAGTCTTCGGTGCTCGCAATGATAGAGATGCTATCCATAAGAGAATGCCTCAGCTGAAGGAAGGTAAGGAAATGCATACACGTCGGCGATCTTGATCTTCTTTTATCTCATCAATTTGCACTCCCTTTTCCTGTAGCCCATGGTTTTGCTAGACCTCGGCAGTGTAGGCGATCCATAGTGGTAGAGCTTGGGATTCACAGCTGATTACATATAAGAGAGATAAGAGAATATGTCGTAGCTTTGCTCGCCGTTTTCTTCTCCGCCCGTGGCTTGGATCAAAATGGATCTTGCTGAAAGAAGTGCCTCTCATGGCAACGCTCGCAGACGTGTTCTTTCATGGCATTGTCTCTATCGCCCTTCTTTGCCTCTTTTCCTTACTATCAACTCCCTAGTCCCTTATGTTTGTCTTCTTTGGTTTTTCTCTTCCTTTTGGCTTGCAAATGAGCTCGAGTTCCAAGGTTCCATGGTTGTGGAAGAGAGCGGGAGAAGGGAGAGTGCAAGATCTCACATATATTGGGAGCTTGTTGCTAGCGATCTCAGGGTAGAAGCACTAGGAGGGAGGGAGAGATGGCGATGGGGAAGGAGTACAGAATCAAGTCCGATGCCTATCCTTGGATAGATGGCAGTAGCACCCCAGTGGTGGATCTGCTTCTAGCGTCGGAACTGCAGCAGCTGGCGAAGCAGGATCTGCTCGCGGTGCAAGAAGTAGCGAAGGAATTCCAAGTTGGTGTCGATGGTGCATCCTCATCTTCGACTCCCGAAGAGATTTCTCCTACCTTCTTTGGGTAGGAGCCAGCTGATGGGAGAGACTTGGGGCGGCTCCGAACAAAAGAACTAATCAGATGGTTGGATGCAAGAAACGAGGAGAGGTTCCAGAGGACGCAGGAGGAGCTGAGCAACATTCGACAGGATATCTAGATCTATGCAAAAAACTTGCAGATTCGATAGGATATCTGGAACATCCGTCTATGCAAAAAACTTGCAGGAAGTGGAGAAGAACATCTTGAGGAGCTGCTGGAAGGACCATTGCCAGCATTGCCCTACATAATAGACAAGGAGGGGAGATGGCACAAGCTCAAGGTGGAAAGAGGAGGGAAAATCTAGTCTTCAAAAAAATTGTTTTTTTTTTCAAAATATTTCTTTTTTGTTGGTTGGTTTGTTAGCACTGCCCATAGCAAAGGGAATCCTTCCAGTCTAAAGTGGGGATACCATCTCCCCTCTTTATTTCATTAAAGAAATTTCTAATTTCTACCTTCTTCATCGTTCTTTTTCATTCTCCAATAGCGTTTTTGAAGTTTGTTTTATGGCGGATTTGAAGAGCTTTGCTTGTGGATTTTCGGCTTGTGTATAGAGTTTCTCTCTCTCACTCTCTCTCTCTTTCTCTCTCTGTTTGCCTATGTGTGGATGCTGGGTTGGTGTAAGTCGTTGTGGTGGTATCTGCATTCGTCGAGGTTTCCATCTCAAGAAGCAGTATATGCTCTAGAGAACTGTTGATGAGTTTTTCAAGCTGAAGAGGGCATGTTTATTATCGAGGCATCTAGCTTGCTAGAGGTAGTACCAAGAACGCGGCCTCTTGTTCCACACAGGTTGTCCACTGATCAGGCTGCGAATACTTTCATATATGCACACTGTATGGGTGAGATGCGATCACCTATTTCTATGAGCCTTTCCCTCTTTTAGCGTACTTTTTCTATGAGAACAGATCGATAGATTTGTAAAGAAATCTCGGTGTACTGCGATTGTGGAAGAAAGGAATCTTGATTTACGTTATTGCAGGTTTTTCGTCTTTATTCATAGTTCCTATACAACAATCTTCATTGACCATAATGTCAAGGTCGCTGCTGTGAGGAGCCAAACAGCCCTATTCACAAACTTTTTTGCAATAGGCTTCCTATCTTCGAGAGTGATGGCCAAACTGGTGTAAGCATCTATCGTCTCTAAGACGTTTGACCGTTCAACCCCTTACAGGTGTTTGTTTGCCGCTGTGGAGAAATTTTAACGTTCATTTTTTGGTTTTCGGCTAAAGGATCGATCGATTCTTCCTACTCTTTTCTTGTGGAATATTTGCATCCTCACGGACTTCCATTTGGCTTTTTGGAATTTCACCCAGCTTCACATGAATTGCCCACCTTTGCCATGAATTTATATGAATTCCAATTGTATTTTCAACTTTTGCAGAGCTTCATCAGCTTCTATAGCCATGTGGGCTACGAGTTTTGTGATTGCAGCTTCTGTAGCAATGTAATCTGTGATTTTGTGATTACAGCACCAGATTTGGCTTTGACTATGCTTTTGAAATGCTCCAGACTAGCTTCATTGGGCTCATAGATTTTGCATTTAACGCATCTTTGCAAATAAAAGCATCATTTGGCTTACAGATTACTTGTGTTGAAGTCACACAGTTTCTTGTCTTCTCTTCAACTTTATGAATAAATATAGTTTGCAATTGTCGATACATATTCTCGGCCCGCCGCAGCTCACAGGAGTCGCGAACGCATCATCTTTGAGTTTCTTCCCTTAGCTAGGATAAATCCCTCTCTCTTATCATACTTTGAGTATGTGAGCATAGTCCTCTTTTGAGTACGAGAGTTTGCTTCTCACTCTCAGCACGAGTAAAAATGTATCTGGCGCAAAGCTTGGCTTCGACACTCCGATGCCGTCAACATAGTTGTAAAACTCTTGAGGAGGTGGATTGCTTTCCAAAATCTATAGATTCATTTCAATGATTGCTGTAATTAATTCGACACCACTACTAAAACGAAATATAAATCAAGATACAGTTATGTAATCGTACACATGCATATTTTACATCACATTTCAGACAAGATGCATCGGGTCGAAGACAAAGAGTTAAAAAAACTACAGCAATATATTTTTAGAACTTCCTTTAACAAAATTCGCCTATCTCCCAACAGAGAAATCGTTAGTCCAATAGATAAGATGGAAACTTCTGAAAGGATAACGATCATGATGTTGCCCTAAGAAAACAATTTCTAGAGACATAATACCAACACAGAGGAAGCACGAGAGCGAGGGAGCAAGAACAAGCAACTAGCTAGTGCATTTCCAAGTTTTCCAAAGAGTTCCTTTTGTTGATTGATTTGTACTGTGTGTTCTTTCGCTATTCGTGTTTGTGGTAGTTCCAGTTTTTTTCTTGTTGCTGCCTAAATCGCATTATATGATGACTTTTGGCTGGATTATGACCTTTTCTTATATGTTAGCCATGTATCATCATTAATCCCCTCACCAAGCTCAAAGATCTATTCAAGATTTCATGCAAATGGTCTCATGTAGTCAAGATTGCTAGCTAGATACAATGCCAATTCCTATTCAAAAACTTTGTATGCTTGACTATTAGTGAATGACTTACCTTGTACATCATTTCCACGGCTTCTGGTTCAGTACAATCATGCACATCCCGGATCCACTAGCAGAATCCATGAAAGTGCCACTACTCCAATAGCTTCTTCAATTGAGCTTCCTGATGCAAAGGATTTGCTCTCAAATGCTTGCCGTTGCAATCTTGTAAAATCTCCGGATTCGATATTCCTCAAAGGGCTGCTTGCTACTAGTGGGGCTAGTTCACACCAAGCTAATGCCCACATCCTCAGTGATTTGGAGTAGTATGCCCAACCTGACTTGAGGCTGCAGTTCCGAGCACTAGGGTGATCTATAGCTAGCACAACAGGGTCGGCTATTAGTTCCTATAGGTGGCCTCCACTGAGGTGCAATTCGAGTAGCTTGTTTGAGGATGATTACAACAGTTCTCCTAGGTGGCTTATAGGGGTTGTCTAATACGGTTCCAGGCAACGGATCTAGGAAGGTCTAAGAGGACGTTCCCCCAGGATACCATGCCAACATAAATGCCAGAAAAGCTGAACGTCGTACATATTCCCACTAACAGCTACTTTCCCTGTCAGGCCAAAACTTGGCACTGCACCGCCTGGTGAGAGAGTGAAAATTTCACTCTCCTAGCAGGCATTACGGGGATTGCCCTTGCAGGGCGAATGAGATCTTCTGCTCACACGATGTGCATCACATTGTTGTTGACGATTTCCTGGCATGCCAATGCCTTGGACATTCCCACCCAATGCCCATGCCCACTCAATGTGTAGCATTCCCGCTCACATAGTGATGAGCAGGAACGTTCTCTAAGCATGCTATTGACGGCATTCTAAGGCAGCAACTAGGGTTGTTTGCCCAAAGCATCTTGCAGGATTGGTTCAAGGTAGCCAGTCCATGCCAAGGACAACCAGTAGGATCTGCCATTATACTACGAAATTATAAGCTTCTACTAATTTCATGTTCAAGGGTATCAATTTTGTTGAATGGTGTTAATACTGACCTTATATATTATTTTTAACTCCAATGGTTTTGTTGTGCATACTCTTTCTTCCATCATTGCGCAGCTATAATATTTTATTGTTCATATTATTTGCTCGAGTACTCATATAATGATTGTTGATATGTTTAGATCACCATACAATCGTTCATCATGGAAACTCAACAGAGAGAAAGAAGAGAGCTGAAGTTAGAAATTCAAATGCTGATCCATGAGTTTTCAATCCAACATGTTGTAAAGCTAAGCAATGAGGAGCTTAGAGCTATTACAGCTACCAAACATTTGCTAGATAAAATGCAAGGGCAAGTATTTGAAAATTTTCATATTGCTCGGCAAAAAGGTGGACAAGTATTAAACCCCAAGAACCATGAACCGATCTTGCAAAAATAGGAGACAGTCTTAAAAAGTTTATAAAAACTTAGGTTCTGCTCTTTCCTCTAGGGGCAGTGCTCTCGGCACCCCGTGCCTCTTGTTTACATTGTGGCAACCCCATGTGGATACCTGATTGAGGTATTCCTTGCCACCTCAGCACCACTTTGTCCACCTCACTAAGTCATGTATGTGTCATTTATGCCCTCCTCTATTGGGGTCAGTCTCATTTCAAATTCGCATGTTGTTGACAATAGTTAGATTAAGAAAACTTTTGAAAATACTAATTTAAGAGAACACCTAGATAGGGTACAATTGGATGAAGAAATTGACTTATTAAAAGAATACAAAATTTCACTATAGAAGGTTTGTTAACAAATTTTCAAGTGCATGCTTATCTGTAATGCATGCTAATTGAAATGAATCCGACCACCACACAAGGAGTCTTGGCCACCTTCATTGTTGATTCCAAGAACAAGTCTACCTTAGTTTTGGTCTTCTTGGGAAATTGAGTCACCATCCTTATAGCAATGATCAGAAGTAATCTAAATCACAAGATTTTGAGCTACCATCAATAGGTACAACAAGCCTCACTCCTAGTGCAACTTGTTATCTTCACAATAGCTTAAGGAGGGAGGATGTTAAGAACCCCATCACGACAACTAGTTAATCACCAAATGAGCTAGCAAGTTCAATCACCCTGCTCACACTGAGGGGGCCATGTAGGACTCAAAGCACCCTACAATAATGCTTTAATACACTTATCAACAATACACAAAACTCCATATGCGTAAAATCTTCGTGACTCCTTTACTCGTAGGGTTAAACAAAAAGAAGAAAACTTGTGAAATAGACCATCGTCCTTCAGTGTTCACATGATGTTAAGCATGGTTTCTTAATACCTTCCCTCAAGATCAACATCATGAAGTATCTCCCTTTGTGGAGGATCTCCCATAGCATTCTCACGTACTCCAAAAGCTTGACCATTCCACTCAACATTCTTAGCTGCCATTTGAGAAGCAGGGGGGGATATTTTTTCCCCAAATGCCTATGAAAGGCTATGCTCAGTCAGACTTCAACGAGACCTACAGCCACTATTCGATGATCGCTTTGGCTGCCCATTTTTGTGCCCCCCCTCCCCTTAACCTCCCTTCTTTAATTTTCACCCTCTTAACTCACACTGAATTGATTGATTGTCGTTGCAAGAGATTAATGTGATGACTGCCAAGAGATTAATGTGATGAATTGCAACTAAATGCTTGATTTTATAGTGGCATGGCATTCATTTCATCTTCTATTGTATTTCATTCTTCATGAATTAATTCAACATAGGATATTTCTTATATGCAAGGTAGTGGGATAGCTTATGCACGTTGCTTAAAAAGGAACTAAGAAATTTTAGTCATATAGCTCATGTTTTTTAGTTTACATATATTAAAGATTAAATTACGTACAAGTGGTATTGATAATACAATATGTAATGCTTTATTATCAAATTATTAAATTTGATTTACAATTATTGAGCAATTATTGAGACCTTTGCATGAGTTGCAATGCCTATCCAATGCCTACATGATCAAAACTTTTGCAATGTAAATATTTTCTTTTAATAATTTTTTTTCTCTTTTGCAAAAAAAAAAAAATCCATGATGGGTTTAATGAGACCTTTGCATGAGTTGCATTGTCTACATGATCAAACCATGGATGACAAGATATATTTGCATTTGTGTGAAGTCGTATGATATGGTCCATAGAAGGATGATGGATTGTTGCAAGATGACCATATTACAGAATAATAATTATTTATCTAAACTCTATAGGTCACAGATGTGAAGGAGATGCATTCACATAGGCACATAGAAGGATAGGCATTCATTAAATCGGCATAAAGCATATGCTAGCATTCACATATAGCATAAACATACATCATAATGCATATAGAAACGCAGAAGCATGGACATAGGCATATATATGTAGAGGCATAGAGAAACATAGAAGCATAGACATAGGAATTCACATAGGCATACATAAACATAGGAATATAGCTTAAAGTATTTACATGAGATTTACATAAAGCAACCTGGTGCCTGCTAGGTCCAACCGTAGAAATAGCCTACTAGGTCTTTCTACCTATATCAACTTTCCATGTAATATTAACAATAACATCGAATTGTCTATCGATCCAAGAGTATTCTGATATGAGTAGAAATAGCTTATTCACGATGCATGTAGGAATTCTCATCGGGGCTATAATTCAATTCTTGAAGCCACAGAGCTTAAGGTCTCTGATTCTTCACTACAATGATAAAACCTTTGTGTTTTCCTACTGAAACCCTTGCTCCTCTCTTCACCTCGATTAGTGAGCAAAGACTTTATAGGAAAATCTAAAAAAATTAAATCTTTTCTCCATCCTTGACCCAATGGACCTAGCAACTTCTTTGATTCTCTTCATGAAGTTTTTAGCCGATGGGGTGGCATGGAGGGCCCCACCTTCCACACTACCAATGACTTCATGATGATCTTCATGTGGGTTTGGTTGATATTTTTGGTCGAGGAATTTCTTATGGTTGGTGTCAGTAAGATCTTGATCACCATGCAAGACGATCCGTGGATGTCTAGAACTTGAGGAGAACTTGAGAGACCACAGGTGGCTAAATCCAACACCAATATCTACTTATCATGACTGCGAGGGCTGGTCAACACATTAAAACTTTGAGCTACCCATCAACAAATTGTGACTGCTCTTACACATCATTCTAGATGAGACAATATTTAAAAAATAACTTTTAATTTAGATATGAGAATAAACACACCCTACCTGTTAATTTAAAAACGGTGTATAAAATTACCCCCTACTATAATTATATTTCTGTAAGTCTTGAGAATTAAAATACCCCTCATTTTGAACTCTCATAGTATACTTATATTTCCCAGATGGACCCCTTGAGTTTTTTTTCCTCTTTATGATATTTTCATTAAAAGGTAGGTCCAAGTTTTAGTTTAAGATTGTAGTTATGTGCTCCATGACAATAAAAGGAACTTTGAAATATGGAGAGCTATCAGTGACAATAAGCGGCTCTCTCAAAATTAACCTTGCATTTTTTGAACTACATGGATGCAAAAATTATCCTTAAATTTCTTTTTGATAGAACCTTAATTGATAGAGCCTCATAAGCCGAAGCCAGTGCTTTAGTGCATACATGCACTCTTTTTTTATGAAAGTGTAAGTAGCCTCGGAGGCAAGTGCTAACATAAAAAGGAAAGGAGAACTATTTCACTCGCAAAAGAAAGAAAAGAGAAATCCTTTACTCTCAAATAAGTATTTTACTTTGAAATATGGAGAGCTATAGTGACAATAAGCGGCTCTCTCAAGGTTAAACTTGCATTTGTTGAACTACATGGATGCAAAAATTATCCTTAAATTTCTTTTTGATAGAACCTTAATTGATAGAGCGTAAGCCAACTCGCAAAAGAAAGAGAAGAATCATTCACTCTCATATAAGTATTGTAGAGATTGTCGGGAGTGGGATTTGAACCCACGCCCTTTCGGACCAGAACCTTAATCTGGCGCCTTAGACCAACTCGGCCATCCCGACTTCATGGATTTACTTCATGTTTTTTAAATTATATTGTTATTCTAAGAAGGATTCTGTATGTCTATTTCAAATTTCTACGTCCACTCGTGCGATAATGCCACACTCTAGTGATAAAACCGAAAAGATTTCCCTGAGAAATGCAGTTATGCAGTCAAGGAGCGGCCAACTGTTTAACATTTCTCTCATGAAGCCACGTGGTCGAATCGATATCTTTCATCTAGATGGTGGTCCAACGATCTAGGTACTTGCTTTGCTCAGTAACTCTTTTCGTGGGCTTTTGAAGATTTATCAAGCCCTTCCTCCCTTTCGAAATGGTATGACTTGCTTAAGCATTGCATGATGATGCAAACAAAGGATTGCTGCCTGGCAATAATAGCAAGGGCGAGCGACGATGCAGAAACAGCAAGTCCCACGTTTAGGGCTTCTAAGAAAGGTAATTGAAAGACAAGGGGTCACTCAAAGCCTCTAGCAACGAGCTAGCAATAAAGTGCTCAACTTGTTTTCCAATGGAATGTAGTTGGATTGACTTGCCTGGCAAGCTCCTTGAAAAGCGTGCAGGAAAAGAGAAGAAGACTTGTTGGGTGACAATGAATGTGAAATTTAGGGATGCTTGGAGAAAAGGTTATTGAGAAGGCCAATGGGAGAGTATTTGACTCCCTCGATGATAAGTTCATGGACAAGGTCTCTCTACATCACTCGGACGAAAATGAAGAAGACAAAATACATAGATGAGAGGAAGGACAGTTGAGGAAGCGTTTCAACATGAGGGTGGATGATCCAATAAAACAAGCCTGGGCCAACTCCTTCGCCTCCTTCTGATGTAGAATAATAGAATTGTCAATCAAGCACTATTGAAAAACACTATGCCCACCTCTAAAAGTAGGGAGAAGAAGATTCCAAAGGAAGTAATACTAAGTAAACATAGTTTAGTACTTGAAATTCGAGAGGACTCATGCATTGAGGTCGCCTTGAAGGAATGACTATACTAACTTCAACCAAGCAAGGGCTTTTTTATAGTACTAAAGAAAACACAAAAAACGTCTCCATCAGATCCTAAATATGGATAAACAAAGGCAAGCTCTTGTGTTTGTGGAGATGTCTACTTATGTCGACCATAATGATGGACTCCTAACGATCAGCTATGGTAACGTGGGGAACCATGAGGGCTTGCCAGTGGTTGCATTATTGGGGCTTAGAGGGTTGGGGTCTAAGGTTATTCCTAGGCTTAGGCATTAATGAAGAGGTGCAAAGGGAAGCCCATGAGAGGGCTTTTATGGAAGCGTCCCTTGTGGGACAGATGGCACAACCAAAGAAAAACCAAATGGCAAGTACTGGGCATTTGTCAGAAGAACAATAGAGGGCACGTACAGTAAAAGCTAAACCCAGATTTAAGGTTATAGAACCCAAGAACTCACACAGTGGTATACTTGGAATCTCAAAGTCATTTCCTTAATCTGTAATTGCAGGAAGTTGATAGACAATACACGAGATATAGAACTAGCATTATATATTTCCGACCAATTTGGACACCATACGGTCTAATGTGCCTGCCTTATTAGCTGAGTGCTGACAAGATGTGGACCCCTGTACATAGAAAAGGCTATTCTCCTACCTCCTTGGCAATTCCAAAACACTTGGCCTGCAGTGCTCTCCTAGAGCTTATGTGGGCCTCATATGTGTATCACACCTTCCGACTGATCCTCCTAGGAAGCCTCTCGTAAGGAGGTGCTTGCTGTGGATGTTGACCTCCTTTCTGCTCTGTGGATAGTCAATGGCGAGGCATAAGTTCCTCCCTTGATCCCGTCTTCCTTCCTGCTATGAAGGGCTGCCAATGGTCAAAATATTTGAGCTCTTTGTCTCCTGCAGTCGACTTCTTCCCTTGCTGCACCACAATCTCATAGATTGGACCTTTGAGGTTGGCTGAGATACTCCACAAATTGCTCACTAAATGGCTAGTGAGTGCCTTGAATGGGATCCCTTTTATATGCCCCAATGGGACCCAAAACTAGCTGACTGATATGTCCGACCTGGTTGGCCCACCTACCAGCCAACCCTTAGGTTTGTAAAACCCGCCTTGGTCAACCATTTGCTCACCTGGGCTTGGCTGTTTTCTAGGTCTATCCTTGGTCTTTTCTTTACTCCAACCATTCGCCTTTTTGCTCCAAACTGTCCACCTGTCTGGTGGTTGTGTTCTAGCTTGCTGCACCTGCTAAGGCTCTGATCAAGGCATTTGTACAGCTCCCCATATAGGCGCCACTTGTGTCGACCTTCTTCTGGTCACCCGTGCTGCCATGCCAACTCATGCTCATCTGCTCTAGAACACTGTCATATGCATCCAGGTCTGTTCCAGCTCCTGTTCCAGGCCTTACACCTGCTTAGCATTTTCCAGATCTTACCAAAGGGCGTTGCGCCTATTCCAGGTGTATCTCCATGCCTTGTTGCACCTCTAATTCTGTCCTAGATCTGTCTAGGTCGCCACACACTTCTCCACCTTGTATTTTGTTTGCTTGCTGTCATGGCAGCCGATGTGCTGTCCATGTGGCAGCCTTGCATTCTCTGTTAGTCCTACCCAGGTGGCAGGCTCAAACTCTGCCCACATGGCAACCAACCTACCCTGGCCTGCCCTCCCCCTTGCACTCCCCATTTGGGGGTCACACACGGGGAGGTGCCATTCTATACTCCAACACCCGTGGACCAGTTCCGACTTGTGTGGTCCTGGTATGTGTGTCCCGCATTCACGCTTTGTGAATAATCCTCCAGGGCAGCCTCTCTAAGGCATTGCTTTGCTGTGAATGCTTGACCTCCTGGCTGCTCCGTTGACAGCCAATGATGAGACACAAGGTCCTCTCTTGACCTGTGTTACTTGCTGTTGTGAAGGGCTGTCAATGGTAAAGACTCTTGAGCTCTTTGTCTCCTGTAGTCAGCCACCTTCCTTGCTGCACTAGAACCTCCTCGATTGGACCTTTCAGGCAACCCTGCTCCACAAAGTGTTCACTGAATAGATAAAGGGAGCCCTAAAATGGCTCCCTTTTATAGGCCACAATGGGACTCAAAACTAGCCTGATGATCTATCCTACTAGCCAACCTAGTCGGCCCACCTACCAGCCAATCCTCAGATTTGTAAAACCCCACCTGGTCGGCCATTTGTTGACCCACCTAGCGACATGGTAGCCTGCCACTAGCCTAGGCATTTGTTACTTTGCCTCGGCTATTTTCTATGTCTGTTCCTTGTCTTTTCTTTACTTTAGCCAATCATCTTTTTGCTCTAGACTGTCTGCTATCTGCCACTGTGGCTCAATTCCAGCCTTACTGCACCTGCTAAGGCTCTTGTCCAAGCATTTGTACAACTATCCATACAGGCGCAACCTCTCTCGGCCTTCTTTTGGTCACCCCGTGCTGCCAACTCATTCTCAACTGCTCCAAAAGGTCCAAGGAGACTGTCATATGCATTCCGAGTCAGTTCTAGCTCCTGTTCTAGGCCATACACCTGCTGAGCATTCTCCAGAGCTTGTCACATGGCATCACACCTATTCCAGGTGGATCTCCATGCCTCGTTGCACCTCTGATTCTGTCCGAGATTTGTCTAGGCAGGCAGATTTTTGTCCATCTTGTATTCTTAGTTTACTGGCTGCCCACATGTCATCCCATGTGCCGTCCATGTGGCAGCATTGCATTCTCTGTCAGTAATACCGATGACAGTCTCATAACATTGCCCACATGTCAACCAACCTACCCTGGTCCATATCCCCCTTGCACTTGTCATTTGGGGGCTCATAGATGGGGAGGTGACCATCTATACTACAACACCCCTCTCACCAACACATCGTGGGCCAATCCCAACAAGACGATGCAAATGCTCCATCGGCCCCCATGATGAAGCCCTCTGGAATCCTTTGGTCTTTCAACTAGTGGCTCTTGCTCCACCCGGTCCAGTCCTACACAAGAGAACCAGTCTGGTACACAGGTCCAACCTAAGTAACAGTCCAAAATATATGGACCATGAGCTCCCAATAAGCTCTTAAACAAACACTGTCCTCCTAATTCTCCTTGCCTCCACCACTAGGGTTTCAGCAAGTCCACACTTTCCACCTTCCAGCACTCTGCATAACTTCCCCCTCTGACTTCCAAGAAGGCATGCTCCTCCCAGTCTCTCAACATGTAGAAATGCAAAACACAGAATCTGCCCAATACATGCTATCAAGGTTGAGTAAGCAATGAATGCAGATACCAGATTATCCATCTGCTTGTTTGCTTACTCTAAAAGCAAACCATGCACCTCATGGAGGCACACTCAACTTCCGTGTGTAGTCCTGTACTGGCTCCTCCAATCTCACAACTCCCATCTGACCCAAGTCCTTCCAAAGACCTCCCTCATGTCAGTGATGCCAGCCAAGCACCCAAAACAATCTAAGCACTTATTGTTGTCCTTCACCTTCACAAAGGTTTCTGAATTCTCTCTAGATCACATCTCAATGTCAGATATCCTAATTATAACATCAATCTCTGCATACCTTACCTCAATAAGACATAGAGATGTCACCAAGAAAAGCTCTTCTGAGATTACCACATTTGCTTTTGGAGGTGATTGATCTGAGCCCTAATTGGACTCCTATTGGTCCGTGCCTTTTTCTTTCTGCAATCCTTCACAAAGTGTCCTAGAAAATCACAACAGAAGCACTTCTTCTGGTGTATTCACTGCTTCTTATTCTCTACATCAGAATCATCCCCGTCATTCTAAGACTCATCATCCTTATTTTTGTGCTTGCCATCGTCAAGCTTGCCCTCGCCTTTGCCTTTAAATTTCCTAGGCATAGAAGGCCTTACCATCACCGGATCCATTGTACTTATTTTCCCCAGCCTCTTATTGCAGAAGCAACGGCACCAGCTCCTCGAAAGCAAAAGCCTAGCCATGCTTGCCGAATCCATCCTCTAGCCAACTACTGCGAGTTGATCCTGCACAACCTTCATCTTAGTGATGTGCGTCTGCTGGATCTCCTCATCCATGGTCATGTTGTATAGCACCGTCTTGAGGTCGGGAATCCTCACGTCATTGTTCACGTCATGAATATCCCTCAGTGTGGTCCACGTGGCAAAGGTAGTGTCTACCATATGATACTGCATGCATAGTGGTGCCAATAATAATGGCCAAGGTATTTGCATCATGCGTCACCGAGTCTCTCACCAAAGCAGTACTATAACCACCACCTCTCATAGTGAGTAGAGTAGTCACATCCCATGATGAGATTGCCAAAAAAGCTCTATGATAATGGACATGAAAGAAGCAATATCTTACTTAGTGAACATCATCAAGGCAAAAGAAACTACATGTAGGCAACCAAAATCGATTGGATAATGCGAAAAAGTGTGAAAATGGACATGACATAAAGGCTAAGTAGCCAACTTAAAATATTCTAATTTCTTGTTTAGCTTAGCAAGCACCCAATCTATTTGCTGACGGTGTGTAACCGTTGACCCCAAAGGGTAACTAGGATGACGCACAAGATGCGCAAGTAAGAATATTTCCCCTGGCCACAAGATGTGAGGCCAATCTTTTTCATGCAAGGAAAGAAGCTTGGACTTTTGGAAATTAACATCATGTAACCCAACTACCAGATGTTATAAGGATAGAGCACACATGAGGCATGAAATCTCTCTTTCAATGTTCTGAGGACTGAAGGAGGAGCCGTCAACATAAGCTTGTGCAATTAGTTACCTTCTTCCACATATCTCTAACCTTAGTTACCTTCTTCCACATATCTCTAACCCATGCAATGCACCAATAGTTACTAAATAATCCATATATAGAAGCATTGCATCGGAAGCTATCACACATAGCAATCCACTGAGAGGGAAACCTTGACGAACTGAACAAGAGAGAGTCCATTCATTTGTAATATCACTAGTTTGAATGCCCACATCTTTACTATCTTGATAAAACCGATAAATGATAAGCTGCATTTTTTTGCCAAATCTAAATGCCTGTATAGTTTGTGAAATGAAGTCACATTGTATGGTATCAAAGGCCTTAGCAATATCCGCTTGCAACAACAATACATTCTACTCAATGTATGCATTGGCAATATTATCTGTAATATGTCTACGAGGAATAAGCCCATACTGAGCAAGTTGTAAACCCTAATGCAAGATACCTTTAATACGACTCATTGTCAATTTAGCAACCAACTTATAAATGACCCTCCAATCTCCAAAGGATTCACATAAGTGCTTCTTAGGAAATAATTTCATGAGTCCCTTTTTCCAAGTGGCTAGCATATGATGGAATTTGCAAGCATGATTCATTATATATAATAGTGCAGGTGAAATGGCATCCCAGTATTGCAAGAAAACTCCATAACAAGGCCATTCCATCCTAGAGATTTCCATTTGCTATAATATTTAATAGCCTCTTCCAATTCTTTATCATCAAAGGGGGGTCCACAATTTGGATGGTTTGATGAGGAGTCGAGATAGGGGGCTGATATGTTGAAGAACTATCTATCATGCCGGCATCAGAGTTTGTGACGGAGAAAGGACATTCCCAACTTGCGTAGCAAAGTGGCTAAACCAAGCCTGAGCAAGTTGTGCACATGAGGATGTCCAACTACCATCCACATATTTGACCCGATGGATATTATCACTTTGCCTCTTATAATGCAAGTCTTAAAGGAGAAATCTAGCCCGACATAAACAATAAGCCTCAACATCAACCATTTCCTGAATTTGGCTGAGTTATGTCAAGTCTTGACAATTGCATTTAGCCTTTGCAACATCCTCCCTAAGCATATGCATATATTTCTAACCCTAGTCACATATAATATGCTGCATATGGGTGACAAAAGTAGACCATGCATAATCAACATCTATGCAACAATGTGCCCAAAGAGGAGCAATGGCATCATGCGCTAAGTTCTCGAATGCCTGATGCTGCAATAACTATTGTTTATAATAAGTAGCCTGTTATTCAACAGCCTGTCGGTTTGCATTTCATAAAAGGAGAGCTTCAACCAGAGAGGGGCATGATCTGAATTTAGGAAAGCACAATCAGCGCACATAGAGAAAGGATCCAAACAAGTCTGATACGATGAGCATGCATTATGAAAAGTCCACCTAAGAACCAAAGCCCATGTTCTAAGACCAAATTGGAGAAGTTGAGCCCAATGCATCCACTCCAAAGCAAGATGTGCATATGACCAGAAGTATTATCTCCAAGCTACGAAGCAGTATTGAAGTCTCCATACAAAGAACAATTTTCCCTCCATGGGTATTGCAGCATAGCCTGCAAGATTAATGCTTTACAATCTGACGATGGTGGGACATAGACTAAAGCAAAATCATATCTCTCTCCTTGAAGAAGACATTGCACAACAATTGATAGACCTTCTTAGTCATTATAGATCACAATACAATTGGCTGAATGCTTCACAAGCACTACCACACCAGAGAGTCATCCACATCCATAAAATTAGATTTAGCAAAATGACCTAACTAACTTGCATATCAATGACGATTATGCTCCTGTAAGGCCATTATATGAGGTTGCAATCGTTGATATATGCCCATAGTATTTTTCATTTGTGCATGCCACATAACCCCTCATTGTAGGTCAAACATTTTATTTGTGGCATTGTTTTTACTGCTATTTACACACTCAATCACGCAAAGTAGTACATGAAGAGTGCATATCCACCTCAAGGTTTGGGACCCAAGCCTGAGGTGACACTATAGCTTGTTGAGAAGGAAACTTCATCTTCTGAAAAAGTGTGCGGCTCACAGTCACTATGGCCCAAGTGATGCCAATTCTTGAATTTTTTGGAGGCGTATGCTCATTAGAGGATGCACCAATCCACGTGCAACGTGAAAGGGCTCTCCTAGCCGAGACTATTCCGTCGGAGTTTGCCAAACTTCATTGGAATTTATTTCCTTGGCTTTGAGCTGCAGAAGGCATTGAGCCACTATGATTAGTAGTAGAAATGACCTTGGCCATTCCTTTATCTTGAATTGCAATAGCTGGTTTATTGCTTTTATTTTCAACCCCTTGGGCATCCTTATTTCACACTAGGGAAGGCATAGCATCCAAAAGCAGCTTATGCAAACCAAGGGGCATTGTGAGCCCAGAATGCCCAAATTTTCTATATTCAACTTATAAAAGGCAATCCCCACATCAACATTATTAATTGTTACAGAATAAGATTATGGGGCAAGGACATCCATGTCCCAACCCATTGCCTCCATTTCTTGCAACAATCTTACTCGAGAAAAAAATAGCGGCATTCTTAGCATATTCTCTGACTCGATGCACTATTTCATCAGCCTTAACCATGATTCTCACCTTACATTCTTTTTTTGTGTCTTCAAAACCCTCATGCATCACACCAAAAACAAGCAGTGCTTGCTTTTTCTTTTGTGGAGTTCTATCTCTGTTTGTAAGTCTTGTCAAACTCACGGTCAACCATCTTGAGACGAACACTTTGAAATTTTGTAGTCATAGCTAGAAGCAAAAAGGCTTTATGAACAAGAGACGAGGGATGCAAAAACAACAAGTAAAAGAGGTTTATGACAAGCGAGATTAAAGGGAAAGGTAAGCATAGGAAAAAAGGGAAGAAAGAGAGCCTGATAAGATAGGCACAACACAAAACACCATCGCAACATAGGCTAAGGGCTACAACAAATGCAACATGCAAAGGATATGACGCCCTAGGGGGTCTTAGAGGTCGTTCTCGCTCAGCGCTTTTGCTGAGCGGGAATGCCATGAAAGGCCAAGGTTGGCCTTCTTCTGACTCGCTGTCTCGTAAATGTAGGGGCCAAACCTTGGCATCTTTACGCCTCAGGGCAGACAAAGAAAAGGGATCTCCACCCGAGCGTTTCGGGGCCAAGCTTCTAATGTCTTGCGGCCAACCCAAGTTTTTCGCTGCAAGTTTTGTCAATTGCAAGTTTTTCTGACTGGGTGGAGCTTTGCAGTTCGTGGAAATATGTTTTCTTAAATGCCAAAAAATGCTGACAAACGCTACGCTATCCTTCCACAGCGTCTAGCGAGAACAAGCTCTAATAACAGGTCGCAGCAGCAGAGGTTTAGGAAATCAACCACTATGCATACCTGCATAGCTTGCAAGGAAGATAACGATTAAACCATCCAATTTTAGACACCGTGGTGGTTGAGGTGGGCCATCATGGTAGAGGACCAACCACTATGGTGGAGGATTTGGTGGAGGACTAGCCACCACAATGGAGGATGTGGGCATGCCATGATCAAATCTCATTTTGGACACGGCAATATATAAGGTGGGCCATTGTAATGGAGGATTTGGTGGAGGACCACCAATCACCATAGTGGAGGACTAACCACTACAGTGGAGGATGCGGACAATGTGTTGTTTGAAAATCATGAAAATCAAACTCCAATTATTTAGCTTGCCATATTGGAATAAAATTCCAACCACCACGATGCCTGATTGGGCCACTGTGCTGAGACTGTGCTAGTTTTAATTACATGCTCACATGAATTTGATGATGAATCAAACATTAATTAATTAGCAATTGGCTTGGAGAAATTCTATTCACGAAGGACTTGAGAGCGCATGATGCTGATTATAATTGCATGCTTACACTAATGTGATGATGAAAACTATAGCTAGGCACAATTGAAAAAGCAAGACTTGGAAGATGGCCAACTGAGATGGAATATCATTGTGGTTGAGGTGGTGGAGGACTTGGTCTACCTTGTCCAAGGAATATCCCCACCACGAGCAATGGAGGATGTAGGCCACCATGCTCGTTTTAATTACAAGCTCGCACGAATGTGATGATTAATTGTCATAATTAGCCTAGAATATGGGATATTTGCGAGCGAAATCTCATACTGGTAGTTCGTGAAAGCAGCTGTATTGTTCACTATAAGGAACCTCATACTTGCAAAATCAAAGTCATCACCTTGTAACTTGATTAAGTAGATTTAGCTTCTTAAAGAATTAAGAAGGGAAAGGTAGAGATCTTAGCAACTTGCCTAATGATAGTTCCCTGTTGCCATCTTTGCTCTTCCAAAACTCTATCCGGTGGGGAAAAATAGGACAATGGAATTATATCCCTCCTCAAAATTTTAGGACAGGGATGAGGAGAGTGCAAGTTTTAAGGATGGCAAAGAGTTTTCAAGAAGACCCCCTTTTTGAAACGTTTAAAACATGTGCCCTTGCTCATCCCTCTCCCCTTCCTCACCAAGTTTTGAAAAACGTGCATGGTTCTTGGTGGTTGACACTGTGACATGAAGTTGGGGGTAATAAACTTCACGCAGCTCTTCACTTTCTGCTGCTTTCGAACTGACTGACAAAGATATTTATCATTGAGAAAGGGACATTAAAAGGAAGCTTTTATGCCAAGATACCACACCATACTTTCCTCCCTCAGATGAGAATGAAGATGGTAACATCCCAAGTGATGTTGTACTCAAGCATAGGGAGAAGGAAAGGATCAGCAGAGGCCATAATCTCAGCGAGCCGGTCTGCACCAAAGAGAAGAGTGATACGTTGTTGAAAGAAGATCTTGCGGCTCAACATGACATGAACTAATATATATCGAGGAGTTTGAAGGGGCTGATTGGGTCAGATGGGTAGGTTCTGAGGAAACATTGCACCTCCTTTATAGACACCTTTACACTTACCTCAAAACACTCTACAAACTGTCATTAGACACAGAGGCCTATAACTTTCAGTAGAGGCCATAATCTCAGCGAGCCGGTCTGCGCCAAAGAGGAGTGATACGTTGTTGAAAGAAGATCTTGCGGCTCAACATGACATGAACTAATATATATCGAGGAGTTTGAAGGGGTTGATTGGGTCAGATGGGTAGGTTCTGAGGAAACATTGCACCTCCTTCATAGACACCTTTACACACAGCTCAAAACACTCTACAAACTGTCATTAGACATAGAGGCCTATAACTTTTAGTAGAGACATGATAACAAAGATTCAAACACATAAAGAGATGCGCCTTGAGATAGGCTTTGCGCTGATATACATTTCGTAAGAAACAAAGAAGCGGCTAAAAAGTTATGGGTAGTTTACTAGACGGGGGTAAAAACTGTCATGAAAATAGACTGTCAAACACAGAGACTCATAACTTTTTACAGCAGTATTTGATTCAAGATCTAAGAACATACAAACATGTGCCTTGAAGAGAGCTTTGCGTTGATATATGTTTCATAAGAAACAAAGAACTGGCCAGAAAGTTATGGGCAGTTTACTAGACGGGGGTAAAAACTGTCATGAAAATAGACTGTCAAACACAGACACTCATAACTTTTTGGAGCAGTATCTGATTCAAGATCTAAGAATAAAAAGACATGCGTCTTGAAGAGAGCTTCGCGTTGATATAAGTTTCATCAAAATTCAACTGCGGAGTAGAAAGTTATGAGCAAAATACTAACAGGGGATCAAACTGTCATAAAAATTGCCCTCCACCCATGCTAATTTCGCCTGAGCAGGATGCTCCCTCAAGACTCCACCTTCATTAACGATCCACCACTCATAGATTTCTCCTAGAAGTTGGTGGCTCAGGAAATGTATGGACCATGTGTGTGCAATGAGCGGCTGAATAGAAAGAACTTTTAAGGCTTTGAAAGAAAGAAAAGGGAAGAGACACTCATGAGGGAGAACCTGAAGTGACCTTCATTACCAATAGAGTGAGACTCCACTCTAATGCAACTCAAAACACTATAAACACAAGGGAGAAGAAGAGGTTTCATACGTACAAGAGGGTCCAAGACTACTCATAGAGAGAGAACGAACTAGAGAGAGATGGACTCAAGAGTCTACATAAGAGAATATCTACAAGAGGGAGAGAAGGCTCATGGAAGAGGCTTGAGGAGACTAGAGCTATAGCAACATGAGGCCTAATGGTGGAAGAGATTGATGAACAAGGGAGAGGAGGGCTCCTTTTATAGAGATTTTCTCACCCTCCTTCACCCATTTACAATTGCTGCATGTAGATTCCTTTCCCCATCAATCACATAAGCCCGTATGTCACCATCCATGTCCTTTTTGGCTACTCTTGCCATGTGTCCCATCAAAAGAGGCTCAAAACTCTTAAAATATTGAGAAAGTCAAGAGTCTTCCCACATGGAGCCCATAGGGACCCTCTCTTTTCCATATGTCCACATCCTCCTTATTCCACATAGGAATTTTAGAAGGTTTCCTCTTGACTCCACACTCCTCCACATGCCTTCCACATGCTTGGCATGTGGCCTCTCTTATATTATTGAAACACGTGGACATGAGCCCACCTCTTTATATGACTCACTCTTCCTATTTTCTAAAAACCCCATAATATCCCATACACAAATAACTCTCACCCCATACCAAGGTATTTATAATTCATACCTATGGTATTTACAATGATCCATTCCACTCATCCTCTCAATCCCATACAATATCTTAGAAAATAGAAATAAGAGAGAGCCGCTAGGTGATCACTTGCTACTCAAACTCTTATCAAACATAGAAGAAAACAATACCAATGCCAAATAAAAAATATCAATTTTTGGCGTCACATCTTTCCCCCCCCAGCAGATCCTCTCTAGTAACAGAGAGGGTCTGCTGGCCCTCAAGGTGGTCGATCACGGAAAAATTTAAGGCGATACTCATTGGTGCGTCCAAGTATCACCATACCATCAACATCCTCAAGCTGATAGGTTCCATTCGTGACATTCATATACATCCTTATGGAGGCGTGGCCAAAAGTAACCAATCTTTGCTTCTATTGTGGAGTTAACCCTCGAGGAAACATGCCTTCTTTCACATATTGCTGAACATCTTGCAGTTCTGGCCATCCAGTGTCTACCTAAGAAACCACTCCCCTGTCTTGTACTACAATGGCTTGAGTAGCCAACTCATCTGCCTTTTGATTTTCTTTTCTGTTTATATGAACAAACTTGCAAAAATCAAACTGACTACATAGTGCCATAGCCTTTTGATTAAGCTCCTCCAAATGAGGACTTCTTATCTTGTAATGCCCTTGCATTTGCTTTATAATGAGCTGAGAATCTCCTCTTACTTCCAATTCTTTAACTTGACTTTGAAGACAACCCTCCAAACCAAGAATCAAAGCATTATACTCAGCTGCATTATTAGTTGTGATACCTGGAAGCTCTTATCCTCTTGCCCACACCTCTTGACCTTTAGAATTCATCAAGACTATCCCCCTGGCTCCTTGTTGGCGTGAAGGACTAAAAGCCCCATCAAAATACAAAACAAAAGCTGTTGGTGGTGTATCCCTTTCATCTTTAATGTTCTCCTTACGTTTCTTTTCTTCTCCTAGATCCTTCCGTCCTGTGAGCAAATCTGCCATAGTGGACCTAGTGGTATTTTCAGTGACAAAAGAGAAAGAGAACTCTTGAAGCTCTGGCAACCATTTTGCAAATCTCCCCCCAGGATTAGGCTTGCGAACTAGATATGCTAATACAGACTGAGAGGTAAGGAAGAAAAATGGCCGAGGTAATAAATAGGAACGAAATTTTTGGATTGAAAACACCAAAGAGAGGGCTTGCTGCTCCATTTCTTCATACTTCGTTTCCACCTGTGTAAGCTATCGGCTAGCATAATAGATGGGTTGCATTCTACCTGCCTCTCCTTTTTGTAGCAATACAGCACCAACTGAATGCAAAGATACACTTGGATTTACATAAAAGTCTTGAGACCCCAATCAGGGGGCTTCAATATTGGACCCTTACTCATGGCCTCCTTCAGTTGCTGAAAAGACTCTTGTTGCTCCGCACCCCATTGGAAAGAAACTCCTTTTCTTGTCAACAAGTTCATGGGTTTTACTATCTCTGTGAAATCATCACAAAAGCATTGACAATACTTGCTTTTTCCTAGAATTCTGCAAACACCAGTGACACTCTCAGGACTTGGCAATGCCATGATTGCTTGAACCTTGTCAGGATCCATTTGTAGGCCTTCTTCAGACACAATATGCCCCAACAAGACTACTTTTATTTGAGCCAAATGACACTTGCTAGGATTTAGACACCCTTTTGCTTCATTAATCCTAGCTAAGGCCATCTTTAACTTCTCCATGTGATCTATGCACCGAGAATAAATACAAAAATCATCCAAAAACACCCTTATGAACTTTCCCAAGTAAGGCTCAAGGACTCGACTCATGAATCTTTGAAATGTAGCTGGTGCATTGGTCAACCCAAGAGGCATCACTCTGTAAGCAAAAACTCCCCAAGATGTGATAAATGATGTTTTCTTTTGATCTTCCTCCCGAATACAAATTGAAAGTACCCAGAATACCCATCACATATAGAATACATCTCATGCCCTGCTACTTGGTCTAGTATTTCATCTTGGAATGGCAAAGGAAAATGATCCCTCTTAGTTCATGCATTCAAAGGACAAAAGTCCACACAAACCCGCCACTTATTTCCTTTCTTTGGTGTGACAACTATAGGAGATATCCATTCTGAATCATCAATAGGAAAGATGAATCCCACCTCAAGTAGTTGTGTTACCTCTTTCTTTAGTGCCTCAGCTTGGATCACCCCCAATCGCCTTAAGCATTGCACAACTGGCTTGCTTTCTGGCTTCAACTCAATCTTGTGCTCCACAAGAGAGACTGGTCGAACCTGTGAATAGCTTGTTGCAAAAAGACATGGAAAATCATCTAACATATCTAGGTACTGGAGCTTCTCACTACCTGATAGAGAGCCACCAAGAAGCTCTTCATTGCGTTGGCATTGTTTAGTGTGCTCCACATCCTTCACATGAAGCGCCTCTACAGGATCTTCTTGTACCACCACCTTGTTCCCTCCTGACTCATCTTGATCAGCACCAAGATAAAGACCAAAGGCCACTCCTTCCACCTCACCCTCTGAGCTGGACTCCTCGGAGCTACACCCTGTCTCTTCTTCTTCATCGGTTAAGTCGAAGCTCGAACTCTCTGATGTTGAAGACTCCTCCTTGACAACTTCCTTTTTGTAGCTTCTGCTGTTGTAGCGCACCTTCTTATCATTTCTCGGCAAAATCAATTCTTCAGTATCCCACTTTTGAACAGCCTTCATCTTGCATAGCCAAGGCCTTCCCAAAATCAATGGATAGGCATGTGCATCTGGCTTGGTAGGGATCACCTGAAAAGTAGTCGGCACAGAAATTCCACATACATCCACTTCTAGATTCTTCACAACTCCCAAGGTCTTAACCCTAGTGTTGTCAGCCAATTTGATGTGATAAGGAGAGGTAGTACTAGAGTATTTTAAACAAGCATCTATCATGGTCTTCTCACTCATGCCATTAATCGATACACCTCCATTAATGTACACATTAGAAATCACTTGACCATCAATGATCACATCAACCACAGGTACATCATCACCAACATCTATATCTACCTTTTGAACAACAGGGATGGAACTTTTCTTCTTTTTCTTCTTTGACATTCTTGTGCTTGCTAGCTTTCCCCATTCTTTCTGTAGTTTTGGAGACAAAGCAAGTAATTGACCAAAGGTGATATGAGCTTCCTTTTCTTTAAGGTCGGACAACAAGTCATAGCTTCCAACGCCTTGTCCTAAAGGAAAGTCTGACTGGCTAATTCTCCTTCTAGATGCCTTCTTTTTCTTACTACGGTGTTCCTCTTCCCGATGTTCCTCATCTACTTGTTCCTTGCTTTCTTCTTCTTCTTTTGCTTTACCACGCCCCCGTTTAGCCATCATTACCTCTCTTTCCTCATCCCCTGAAGAAGCTTCTAACAAGAATACTTGTTTTTCTTCTTTCTTTCTCAATCTAGGACACTCGGGGCGATAGTGACCTTTTTCATTACATTCATAGCAAGTGACCCCACTCTTATGTCAAGGCCTATCTTCACTCTTTGGTGCTCTAGGTTGTCGTGCATTAACGAAATGCAATTTCAAATCAGCAAACTCTACCATCAATTGGGAGATATTATGATCTAACTCAGAGGACTTTGGTACCTGAGGAGTGCCCATTACCTCCACATTAGAAGTTGAAGCATGGGTGTTTTTATCGAAGGTATAGAAATATAGTATTATAATATACTGGCGAAATTTTTCATAAATTATTTTTAAAAGTTTCAAAGAATTGGCGAATTATATCTTTTGTTATAATTTTTGTTTCAAAACTTGGCTAAATATTCTAGAGCATTTAAAAAACTTTCAATTTTCACAAATATACTTAAAAGTAGTTATATTGAAAACTCTATCTTTGCCGTTTTACATAATTTCAAAATACATGAAATAGCTAGCATTTAGGATGCTGTAGAGTATGCAAAACATAAAATTATTTAAGGATAATGAATATCCTTCAAATCCAATGGGGGAAGAAAATTCTCAAAGTCTAGTTTAAATAGTCCAAAAAAGTTAATTATAGCCTTTTCTTTTACACCTTGACTTCCAGAATGCTAATGCTCTATCATACGGAAAGATACTAACATCATAAGAACAAGAGTATAATCTCAAGCTAAGATCTAAGTTATCATCTAGTTTATTACGAAGCTTACTCTTCAAGTGACTGAGAGTACTAAAACACCTTTCATCCTCAATTGAGCCAAGAATAAAGGTTTGACATAAATTTGCAAGCTTGAAGTACTCAGAAATGTTATCTTGTAGGAATGTACTTCGAGAGAGCTCGTTCCAAAGTTGAACCATCGAACCTTGCATTTGAACATTTTCCATTAAATTACTTTGCTGGTGCATGACTTCTCCAAAAAGGGAAGACTGTGAATAAAGCTTTCCAAAATCCAACAAACCATTGTACTTTATATTGTCCATGTCAATGTCCCATCCAAAGTGTTTTTTGAGAGCATCCAAATGATTCTTTAGACCTGCTTTGATACTTTCATAAGATCCATTGACCCAAAAATGTGGAAATATGATGGTAAATGCTTCCATTAGGTCATTTCGTGGAAACCTACTTTTGATCTCATCTACCACTGCACTTGCAACTTCACTAAGGGCATTTTTCACTGTTTGTACTTTCTTTAAAAAAGCCTCTTTTTTAATGTATTGTAGTCTTTTGTGTCGTTTGTTTTCTCTCATGAGTCATCCTGAAAACCTAATTGTTTTCACAAAGGCAAACATATCCTTTTTGGTCACATGTTAAAAGAGAGGAATCCCCATCTAGGTCTATTAAACTTTTCCAATCTTTAAACAATTTCTCGTCTTGAAAACTAGAGCTTGACTTCTTATCGTATGCTGTTGTTATACTCAAATTAGTGAGTTTTATTGCCTTGACATATTCATTGATATAAATATCCTTTGATTGAGACATTTTACTCAACATATTCATTTTGTCTAAAAGTGGAATAATTCCACACAATCCCAATATCGAATCTATGTTGGTCAGTTTATGATACAAAATATCTACCTTTTCAACCTCTTCTTTTGCCTCCATATGCATTAAATAGACCAAAGTCTTGTATTTATCCCATAATCTTTTCACTGGCTAAACCAAAGATATCCATCTAGTATCCACATTCTTCAAAATCTTCCTCCCTTTTGTACCCACTGCTTCTGCAATAACTCTAAATTGATTGTATCTTTTTGGACTCTTGCAAAAGTAAGAGTAGCTTTTTTTAACCAAAGTCGCGATTCGTTGTACTGATAGAAATGTGGACACAACTTTGTAAGCTAGATTTGTGCGATGAGCCATACAATGTATCCCAACAGAGTAAGGAGCATATTTTGTTTCTATTTGTATAGAGACACCATTGCGACAACCTTGCAAGACTGAAGCACCATCACATGCAAAACAAACAAGTCTCTTAACCATCTTAGACTCTGTCATGCCTCCATACTCTTTTAAAGCTTGGATCAAAACTTGCACTAAGTTATTAGCATTGGATTCTGAATCAAGTTTGTGTACATGTAAAAAAATATGGTTTTCTCTTATTGTTTTCTACCATATACAAATGCATTCCCAACCACGATGTAGTATCCATAGCTGTGTACTCATCCAATGACACAGAAAAAAAGTCTGCAAGTTTTAAAGTCTCCTTTAAATCATCAATTATGACTTGGTTCATGTGGTTAGCCATATCTATTGCACTACTCCTTGACCAATGCATACTTGCCAAATTAGGAACATCCAAAAATTGAAGATATGATTGGTAACCCGAGAAGTCTATTAGTGAGTGGCCTTGCTTCAATATTTGCATGATAGTTGAGAATTGCACTATCTTTTCTCTATCAACCTGATCATTGATACATTCCCAATGCTTTTTCAATGATCCTTCACTTTTATTTCTACTAGACTCTTGTGCCTGAAAGAACTTATTGTACTCAATCTCATTTTTTAAGTGGTGGTTATTTTCCTTGTCCCATTCTTTGATCACTTTCTTTTCATTACTTGTACCTTCTACAGTCTTGTAAACCTTCCTACAATGCTTCTCAATCGTATCAATATTCAATTGTAACTGTGCCTCCTTTTTCCTTGCCCATGTGCATACTTTACAAATGGCCCACTTTGGTGCATCCCCAGTGTCCACTTGTTCTACGTCTAACCAAGGATATTTGGCTACCCAATCTTCTTGAAAGCAATCGCTGACTTTTTCTCCCAACTTGCAGCTAGTATGGTTTTCATTTCTGACCTTATAACCTTTGTCTTATTTTTAGCCCAGAAGGAATTCCATAAATGCATCTTTGCCCCTCATTAACATCATTTGCAAAAGTTGGGTTCCTTGCGCATGCTTCATGAAACCGAGCCAAGACATTCCCAATGTTGCTCTCTACACATAGCATACCATCAGTGTCCCATTTTGTGCTCCCTACAAGGTGTTTCCTATTAGGATCCAGTTCTACTTGATGCCTTGTATTCAAAATAGCTTTGCTCTTTAGAGTATGCAATCTAAAAGTGCTTTCTATGGTCATCTCCATCTCCTTTGTACTCATGTTATTTATCTATGCAAGAAGCTCATCTCGAAGGACCTGATTGACATACTTTCGTTGTGCTTTAGATAACTCAAAATCAATAGCCTTATGCTTAGATCCTTCCATCCCTAAACCATATGCAGGATCAAAACAAAAGAGCATTCAAAAATAGTTTTAAATCTAAGAAATTGAACAAATTTATCATAGCCCAACATACATGAAACTGGTATTAACTTATTAAAAAAAGAAGGGTCACATCATATCATGCATACCAAACAATAATGCATATGCATATTCACAACATAAAATTTTAAAAAATAAATAAGCATATATTTCTTCAGGTTGTCAGCTACATCTAAGGAACTTGGTCCTAGGTCGTGGTACCTCTTAGCCCCCTGCCTTGTGAGCACAGGAACCAGACACCACTTCCTAAGCCAAGCCCTTCTTTGATGTTTGAAATCATAATACTACACTACATAAAGCATGCCAAACCAATTTCAACTTACTCTATACAAAGCACCAATAAATACATTAAAAAAGAAAGAGCACATCACAAACAATGATGCATATGCATATTCACAACATAAACTTTTAAAAAATAAATAAGCATATATTTCTTCAGGTTGTCAGCTAGATCTAAGGAACTTGGTCCTAGGTCATGGTGCCTCTTAGCCCCCTGCCTTGTGAGCATAGGAACCAGACACCACTTCCTGAACCAAGCCCTTCTTTCATGTTTGAAATCATAATACTACACTATATAAAGCATGCCAAACCAATTTCAACTTACTCTATACAAAGCACCAATAAATACATTAAAAAAGAAAGAGCACATCATAGACAATGATGCATATGCATATTCACAACAAACTTTTAAAAAATAAATAAGCATACATTTCTTTAGCTTGTCAACTACATCTAAGAAACTTGCTCCTAGGTCGTGGTGCCTCTTAGCCCCCTGCCTTGTGAGCATAGGAACCAGACACCACTTCCTGAACCAAGCCCTTCTTTCATGTTTGAAATCATAATACTACACTACATAAAGCATCCCAAAACAATTTCAGCTTACATTATACAAAGGACCAATAAATACATTAAAAAAGAAAGAGAACATCACAGACAATGATGCATATGTATATTCATAACAAAAACTTTTAAAAAATAAATAAGCATACATCTAAGAAACTTGGTCCTAGGTCATGGTGCCTATCAAATTTACCACTGCAAGTGCACAGACCTGAGCAACGAGAAGTTTTAAATGTATGTAGCTTATAGAGGACCCATGTATCTACACATATCACTCCAATAAATATCTCACAAGAACTACCAAGGATAAAGTACTGCTCTTAACCATGATGAAAAATTCAGGAGTAAGCCAAAAAGTATTAAACATACCTCTTCAGCCATGGCAGCGTCAATGGCTCTCAAAGTCCAATTGCCATCATGTAATGAAGACGAAGGTATATTTATAATTCTTCTCAATGGAAGGCAACAAGCCACCACTGAGCTTATTTTATTAAAGCACTTGACACCACACACCATCATAGCTCGTTTTCAAAGCTGTCCATTTCAGATTGATCCAAAACATCATAAATGAGCACCCAAAAACTTCCTCAATATCCTACCTCGCCAGTCCCATAACCACTACTCAGCTTCCCAACTTGGTAACGAAATCAACAATAATGCACAAACATGTAGGAAAATCGTGAAACCCTGCTCGTTTGCATGAAGTTTGAACCAAAAGGAGCAATAACGTCCTTGATTCCCACCTTATCTTCAGTCGTGTCAGATCTGTCATCCCTGATCTTCATTTCATGCATCTCTTTAGGCAACTGTTCTATGCCGCTAGTTCCTGCCTTTAGCGCACCCGCCAAACTGGTACCACCCAATTTTGGTGCAGATACAGGCCCTAGACTCATAGAGGCCATGTGCCGCTCTGAGTTTTGGCCAACCCCTGAATTGCTCGAAGCCTCTCTAAAGGACTCTCCTGCCTGTCTTTCCAGCTCCTCCTATTCCAGTTTAACCCTCTTCGTGCCACTGTCTCCAAGCTGCAATCAAAACCAGTCATTTGTCATGGAATAGACCATAGCATCGTAAGCATCCAAACCGTAGCACAGGACACCATAGTTTAGAAACACTCTGTAGAAAGCCTCAAACCCAAAATGCAGAAAAGGTAGGAAGGCTAGATACATCCATTGCCCACGTGAAGCTACAGAAGGGGCTCTTGGGGAGGGAAGGCATTGACTTAAGGAACACAAAGCAAACATGCAGGGAGCTATGGAAGGAAGATTGGGTCGAAGATCTCCCAATCAGGGAAGGGGGGGGGAGGCACTGTGATGAAAGCTGAGCAAGGAAGAGTTGTCCAGATCCCCAGGGACCATTCGATTGGAAACAAGGAGTTGAAAAGATGTGGGCTTGGGTAAAAACAGGGTTAAAGAGCAAACTTCCAAAATGTGCTCGGATCTGAGGGGGACTAAAGAGGGGGGGAGGGGGGAGTGCAGGCAGGGGGAGGGAGGGAAACAAATGTAGAGAGGAGGAGGAGGAGGAGGGAGGGGGAAGAGAGGAGGAGGAGGAGGAGAAGGCAAACGTTACATTTTCAGAGAAGGAGGAACGGCCCGAGGGAATGCTCTTCAGGCGGCGCATCACATGCATGGGGGGGGGCATAGGGGGGGAGGGGGGAGGGGATCAGGGGGAGGAGGAGGAGGAGGGAGGGGCCATCGCTCATTGGGGGAGGAGCAAGAGCAGGAGCAGGAGTAGGAGCATGGGGAGCAAGAGGAGATGGTGGAGAAAGGGGAGGAGGATGCTGATGATGATGGAGGAGGATGATGATGATCTTCTGTTGTGAATTTCTTCTTCTTTTGTCGATGTTGCAAAATGGGCAGATCGATCCCCTTCTACTTCTTCTTCTTCTTATGTCGATGTTTGCAAAAACATGGGCTTTTTTGCAATGGCAGCAGATCTCTTCTTCATCTAGGGAATGTCCCTGCGAGCAAGAAGACTAAAACAGAGCAAGGTTGCTCTCTCCTCTCTATCTATCCTTGATGGAAGAGCACCATGCATCCTAGATGGAGTTCTAGTATAGGATGCCATCTCAAAATTATAGTAGATCCTAGCCAATTGAAGAAGAGTATAAATGACTTGGTGGAGTCACCTTTGCAATCTCCTTGATACTTTGTTTGCTTGGGAAAATTCATCCCGATGGTATTGTTTCATAGCAACAAACATTTCCCCTTATGTATCATGATGCAAGTAAAGGTGCAAGGCATTTTGCACAAACAAGTATTGTCTCTTGCCTGCATGCAATTCCCGCTCCAATCGAACGAACACTTCAATCTTTAAGCAATCTATAAGCTACTCCCAAGTACTTGCGAGATGGTTTCACAGGCTCCCTCATTTTTGGCTTCAACTACTTTTATGGTAATTTGGCATGAGTCATTGTGCAAATTGTTCGCCAGGGAGCTTGGCACATAGGTAGGGAAAGCACAATGGAAAGCATGGAGGCTATGTAACAGGAGATGGAGCCACGATGACGGTTATGATGACCATTTCATTCCCCATTTTCCCCATATCCCACACACATTGATCAAATGGATGACACATGCCTAGCCCCTCGATTGACAACTCAATCCTTAAAATAAGGAAGATAAGATGTTTTATTGTCGAGTTATTCAATTTGATTTACAATTATTGAGACGTTTGCATGATTTGCAATGCCTCTCCAATGCCTCTATGATCAAAACTTTTGCAATGTAAATATTTTCTTTTAATAAAATTTTTCTCTTTTGCAAAAGAAAATAATCCATGATGGGGTATATTTTAATGAGACCTTTGCACAATGTCTACATGATTAAACCATGGATGAGAAGATATAGTTCCATTTGTGTGAAGTCATATGATATGGGCCATAGAAGGATGATGGATTGTTGCAAGATGACCATACTACAGAATAATAATTGTTTATCTAAACTCTATAGGTAACAAATGTGAAGGATATGCATTCACATAGGCACATAGAAGGATAGGCATTCATTAAATAGGCATAAAGCATATGCTGGCATTCACATGTAGCATAAACATACATCATAATGCATACAAAAATGTAGAAGCATAGACATAGGCATACATATGCAGAGGCATATAGAAACATAGAAGCATAAACGTAGGAATTCACACAGGCATACATAAACATAGGCATATAGCTTAAAGTATTTACATGAGATTTACATAAAGCAACATGGTGCTTGCTAGGTCACAACCGTAGAAATAGCCTACTAGGTCTCTATATCTATATCAACTTTCCATGTAATATTAACAATAACATCCAATTGGCTATCTATCAAAGAGTATTCTAATATGAGTAGAAATAGCTTATTCGCGATGCATGCAGGAATTCTCATTTGGGCCGCAATTCAATTCTTGAAGCCATAGAGCTTGAGGTCTTTGATTCTTCACTACAATTATAAAACCTTTGTGTTTTCCTACCCAAACCCTTGCTCCTCTCTTCACCCTTAGTAGTGAGCAAAGACTTTATAGGCATATCTAAAAAATTAAATCTTTTCTCCATCCTTGACCAAATGGACCTGGCAGCTTCTTTGATTCTCTTCGTGAAGGTTTTACCCGATGGGGTGGCATGGAGGGCTCCACCTTCCACACTACCAATGACTTCATGATGATCTTCATGTGCATTTGGTTGAGGAGGAATTTATTATGGTTGGAATCGGTAAGATCTTGATCACCATGCAAGACGATCTGTGGAGTGTCTAGGACTTGAGGAGAACTTGAGAGACCAATCTGGCTGAATCCAACATCAATATTTACTTATCATGACTGTGAGGGCTATTCAGCACATTAAAACTTTGAGCTACCCATCAACAAATTGTGAATGCTCTTACACATCATCCTAGATGAAAGAATATTTAAAAAATAGCTTTGAATTTGGATATGAGAATAAACACACCCTACCTGTTAATTTTAAAACAGTGTATAAAATTACCCCTGCTATAAATATATTTCTGTAAGTCTTGAGAATTAAAATACCCCTCATTTTGAACTCTCATAGTATATATACATTTCCTAGATGGACCCCCCGAGTTCTTTGCATTTGATAAATTTCTAAACATATAAATGCATAGAAGTACATGATGAAATTAAAGTTAGATTTTCACACACACACACACATATACACACAACTAAATATAAATGCATAGAAGTACATGATGAAATTAAAGTTAGATTTTCACACACACACACACAGTGCACACACACACACAACTAAATATGTGACTTACTGCATATTCACTAAGGCTCTATTCATTAATTTAGTTAAATTTTTACCTACTTTTTGCGATCATAAACTGTGACTAAAGAAATACTTAAAATATCTAACAAGACACCTTCTACCAGGCCATTATAGAAAATTTCATTCTTTAATTTTGTGTCATTTTAATCATTTGATTATTCTTGCTAAGAATCTACTTGTTGTTTCTGTTTACCTATGTATGTAGTGTCCTTCCATGTTCTTGTTGAAGATAGAAGCATGAAGAGATATATCCCTACTATATGACTTGATGAGGGGTAGACATATTGCTCATGATGGGCCTACCATAGGCTTAAGTTAGTCAAATGTATGCTGGATATAAGGGCACAAGTCTTCTTTTGGTGCTTAATTCTATAGATCTAGCCAAAATTTTAAATTGTATATATAATATGTTGGCGAAAGTTTCCAAATATATTTATTTATTATATAAAACTTTGGTGAATTTTCATGGACTTTATTTTATAATTTTATAATCTTAAAGGCTAAACCTAGCTCTTTTTTAAATTTTAGTTTCAAATTGTGGCGAATATACTAAGCTTTTATTTTTATAAAGCATATAAACTTTCACAAGCCATATAAAACTTTCGCCTATTAATGAAACTAACGCGAAAAAATCATCCCTGAGTCGAAGTTGTTGAAGACACAAAAGAGGATTCGATCTTTAGAGAAGCTTCTTTCTTGGTCGCAATGCGAAGTGCCTCCATGTATGTTGTTGGATCTTTACTCATTACTTTTGAGCGAAGACGAGGCTCCAAAGCCATAACAAATTTGAACATCTTCAAGTGCTCCATCCCTGAGAGACTTTGAGGGCCGATGATGCAGATGCCACAGCTCGCAAAGCTACCCTTTCATACTTTGTCCATAAAGTTTCATATTGGATTGCCAACGCAGAGACCATCTCACCCTTCCCTTGATAGAACCGGTCCAACTGCAACATCAAAGCATTTGGCGACTCCGTTGTCCCAAATCTCTGCTTCATTGCTGCCACCACTTGGTCCCAGTCCTCCTTGGTAGAGTCTGGCAAGGCCTCATGCCAATTCAAGGCTACACCTTTAAGAAAATTAGGCAAAATCTCTGCCCAATCCTTCATGGACCATTCAGAAAGCTGGCATCCTCGAACAAAATTCCTAAGATAAGACTCCGGGTCTTCCCCTTGGGTCCCTCAAAACACTGGAATCTTCACCATGATGAAACACAAAAAGGAAACACCAAGATCCAAATAATATCCCAAACAAGATCCAAACAAGATCCCACAGAGCCTTAGTATACTAAGACCAACTTATTATGCATAACCACTTGTTGAAAACCCTTCACAATGTGATCCTCAAAGAAATATTCAAAAATAAGTGACCAACCAGCACCACAAAAACATTGTGTATACATGCATTCAAGAATCACCCTTCTCACAATTGGAAGTGCACATAATAGCTTCAAGATATTGTACTCTTCATCATTTGCATAGCAAAAGAAGTTGAAAGCATTGAGAATCACCACTCCACTGTTATAGTCAAAAACTACCCAAAGACTCAACTCTTCTTCACACCAAGCTGCCAGTGCATGAAACAATTCCTAATCTATCATTGTCCCTACTGCCGGCGTTGTTGATTCACCAACATATTCAACAGTGCAAACATAAAGGATATAATCATGAAGACCGTGCGAATAGCTTGAGCATCACCTTCACAATCTTCTAGCTCTCTTCAACGGGTGGCAATCTCTTCTAATGGAGTTCTTCCAGGCGTCTTCTTTATCAGATAAGAAAACACATGCCTATACTAGGCACTACATGCAATCAAGTACACCTGATACCATTTAGTAAGGTGGGATGGATCCAATAGAAAATGTACTCGGCGTCTCCACCAAAAGATGTGACATGAAGTTGGGGGTAATAAACTTCACGTACCCACTCACTTCCTGCTGCTTTCGAATTGATTGACAAAGATATTTATAATTGAGAAAGGGACATTAAAAGGAAGCTTTTATGCTAAGATACCACACCATACTTTCCTCCCTCAGATGAGAATGAAGATGGTAACATCCCAAGTGATGTTGTACTCAAGCATAGGGAGAAGGAAAGGATCAGCAGAGGCCATAATCTCAGCGAGCCGGTCTGTGCCAAAGAGAAGAGCGATATGTTGTTGAAAGAAGATCTTGAGGCTCAACATGACATGAACTGATATATATCGAGGAGTTTGAAGGGGCTGATTGGGTCAGATAGGTAGGTTCCGAGGAAACATTGCACCTCTTTCATAGACACCTTTACACTTAGCTCAAAACACTCTACAAATTGTCATTAGACACAAAGGCCTATAACTTTCAGTAGAGACATGATATCTAAGATTCAAACACATAAAGATATGTGCCTTGAGATAGGCTTCACGCTGATATACATTTCGTAAGAAACAAAGAAGCGGCTAAAAAGTTATGGGTAGTTTACTAGACAGGTGTAAAAATTGTCATGAAAATAGACTATCAGACACAGAGACTCAACTTTTTGCAGCAGTATTTGATTCAAGATCTAAGAACATACAAAAATGCGTCTTGAAGAGGGCTTCATGCTGATATATGTTTCGTAAGAAACAAAGAAGTGGCCAGAAAGTTATGGGCAATTTACTAGATGGGGGTAAAAACTATCATGAAAATAGACTATCAAATATAGAGACTCATAACTTTTTGCAGCAGTATCTGATTCAAAATATAAGAATATACAGACATGCGCCTTGAAGAGAGCTTCATGCTGATATTAGTTTCATCAAAATTGGACTATCGAGTAGAAAGTTATGGACAAAATACTAATAGGGCGTCAAACTATCATAAAAATTGCCCTCCACCCATGCTAATTTCGCCTGAGCAGGATGCTCCCTCAAGACTCCACCTTCATCAACGATCCACCACTCATAGATTTCTCCTAGAAGAGAGTAAGTAATTCCCTTGGTGGCTTAGGAAATGGATGGACCATGTGTGTGGAATGAGCGGCCGAATAGAAAGAACTTTTAAGGTTTTGAAAGAAAGAAAAGGGAAGAGACACTCATGAGGGAAGAGACACTCATGAGGGAGAACTTGAAGTGACCTTTATTACCAATAGAGTGAGACTCCACTCCAATGCAACTCAAAACACTACAAACACAAGGGAGAAGAATAGGTTTCATACGTACAAGAGGGTCCAAGACTACTCATAGAGAGAGAACGAACTAGAGAGAGATGGACTCAAGAGTCTACATAAGAGAATATCTACAAGAGGGAGAGCAGGCTCATGGAAGAGGCTTGAGGAGACTAGAGCTATAGCAACATGAGGCCTAATGGTGGAAGAGATTGATGAACAAGGGAGAGGAAGGCTCCTTTTATAAAGATTTTGTCACCCTCCTTCACCCATTTACAATTGCTGCCTGTAGATTCCTTTCCCCATCAGTCACATAAGCCCGTGTGTCACCATCCATGTCCTTTTTGGCTACTCTTGCCATGTGTCCCATCAAAAAAGGCTCAAAACTCTTAAAATATTGAGAAAGTCAAGAGTCTTCCCACATGGAGCCCATAGGGACCCTCTCTTTTCCATATGTCCACATCCTCCTTATTCCACATAGGAATTCTAGAAGGATTCCTCTTGACTCCACACTCCTCCACATGCCTTCCACATGCTTGGCATGTGGCCTCTATTATATTATTATAACACGTGGACATGAGCCCACCTCTTTATATGCCTCACTCTTCCTATTTTCTAAAAACCCCATATAATATCCCATACACAAATAACTCTCACCCCATACCAAGGTATTTATAATTCATACCTATGGTATTTACAATGATCCATTCCACTCATCCTCTCAATCCCATACAATATCTTAGAAAATAGAAATAAGTAAGAGATGCTAGGCTATCACTTGCTACTCAAACTCTTATCAAACATAGAAGAAAACTATACCAATGCCAAATAAAAAATATCAATTTTTAGCATCACAACACTCTTCTTCATGTCATTGTATGTATGTACTATGTTCAATCCTTATTCATTTGTTTGCTTGTGCTATGAAATAAAGAAATCTCTCTCTCTCTCTCTCTCTCTCTCTCTCTCTCTCTCTCTCTCTCTCTCTCGTCAGTTTGTGTTGTGATCTTGTCGTTGTGTGTGTTTTGTGTTCGATCCTTGGATTGACTTCGGATGAGTCATTATTGGCTCCTTGGAATTACTTCCATGAAATTAAAAACCCACCTCTCCCTCCTCTGTCTCTCTCTCTCTCTCACTCTCTCTCTCACTCTCTTGCATGTGCAAGCAAGCAAGCGAGCCAAAAGAGACAGCCAAGTGGGCAAGCGTAGCCCTAGACTTAGATTGACTCATGTGAGGAGCTTATGAGGCGTTGCCAAGTGGGCAAGCATAGGCGGTGATTTAGATTGACTCGAGACCTCGAGGTCTCAAGAAAAGCTGAGAGTATAAACATCAACGAGTAACTTGACCCATCTATGACGGGCTAGTGACCTGCTCCGCCAGGTCTCAAGATGCTAAAATGCCTGAAACCAACAATATAACAAAAGAAACTTTTAAATGCAAGCAACATTAACAAAAAAAAATCTCTATGACATAGTACTTCAAAATATTACATCCGAAAGTGAAGCCAGAGAACTCATTGATATGTCCAAATACACATCTGCAAACAAAGTCATAACTGGACATACAAAATCTACAATAGACACACAAACATCCCTAAAGGGAAAAGTCTGCAGCCATGTACTATAGGGAAAAGCCTGTGCCAGCATGTACTCCACATCCGCCACGTCCAAAAAAATTCTCTATGATAGAGTACTTCAAAATATCACATCCAAAAGTGCAGTCACATGTCTGAACATGCAATAGCTACATCAAAGAACTGATTGATATATCCAAATATACAGCCGCAAATAAAGTCATAACTGAACATACAAAATCTACAATAGACACACAAACATCCCAAAGGGAAAAGTCTGCAGCCATGTACTGCAGGGAAAAGCTTGCGACGGCCATTCACTCCACGTCCACCACGTGCACCGCATCCACCGCGGCTATGAACATACAACGGAGTACCAACAATCGTATTTGGACCAGCATCACATAGAAAGATAATTTAGGACTATAATTATTGAGCCATAAAGCTTTTATACATGTATGTTGGTAAAAACCCAACTCATACTTTAGAGTACTTACTTAGATGCAAAGGGCTATCAATAATGCTCACAAAGGTGTACATGTAGTCCCCATTTTGCCCTCGATAGAAAATTTGTGTCCGCACATATTTGTAGTATCCCAGCTAACAAATAGTGATGGTCTGTGGTCCATCATCCCTATGAAGCCAACAAGCCAAGACAGCATAATATCCCAAATGGACTCGTCCATCCAAAGGATTGTGGATGTGGAGATTCATTAGAAACCTTGAATCAAGAACAGTCCTAAAAGACAAATAATAGCATGTTTCCCCACTCACATATAATCCAAAAAACCTTTTGTTTTAACAAAAATAAAGCAACAAACAATGTACACGGTTCTTACCCAAGGTAGCTCTCCAGCTTAAGCAAATCCAACAACAGTTGCGCGCTCTCTGGAGATCCCCAATCCGCAGGATCTGCAGTTTTCTAAAAGTGAGTGACTATACTATTAAACATGTCAACATAAAACGTGGTTGTCAAGCAACTATGTACCTTGCACCTGTGCTCCTGTTTCTGTGACAAACGTGAATTGCCTAGACATCCTATCGCATTGCAAAAAAAGAATGCACGTGTCAATCTACATATACTGGAAAAAACAATAGGCATTGAAGAGAAAATAGCCTGTAGTATATTGCAAACCCATAACTCAAATGAAAAATGAAATCCAAACATTATCAAGGACAAAGTCATGAAATATTATGTCTCACTTCATATTTGTATAAATACCAACATTCCCGAAGACCTATGACAGTTGGAATATTGAAAGAACTTAAAAAAAGCTATACAAAGATTACCAAAATGAAGATTTTCCACCCAAGAAAGTCCGAGGAGGGCTTGAAAGAGCAATATCATACTCCTAGGCTCTTGCTATTGCCTATTGCAAAACTTCCTTGTACACAACATTTGTGGTAGAAGTATTATCAATCTCCTCACCCCTAGCATCAGACGCACTTTGCAAAATGAAAACCTTAACAACGTTTGATACTCGGATACGTGAAAATGTCACGTATAGTTGCCCATGATTGAATACCGGTGTCGCCATGTACAGCCCCAAAACACACAATGTTTGGCCCTGTGACTTATTGATTGTCATGCCAAATGCCAATTGGATAGGAAATCCTCATGTCGAATGGAAGTTTTGTTAGATATCAATGCTCCACTCTCGTGTAACTATGCGGGAACTTGCTAACTCTACTTGTAAGCCCCCCATATGAGGAGAAGGCATTTGAGTAGCTCGGTTATCCGGTAGGTGCTGGTTTAGACACCAGATGGGGGCCATGTGTGGCCTGATGGCTGGATGGCTTCAGATAGAGTTGGCACGCTGCCAACTAGGCTACATGCAAGTGCGGGAAGGCATCCCTTGACTGACCGCACTGAGGGTAGATAAAGCATTTCTCACAGCAACCCACTCTCAGGTTGTGGGGCCCGTTTGGAGCCTCAGATGATCCCGGATGGCTGTGGGCCGAAGGTCAGTTGCTCTGTTTTGCGCACCGGTTCTATTGTATGGTCGGTGGCCTATTTCAGGACCAACCCCTAGTCGACCGTTTTGGGCGGACTGGGTCGGTCACCCAATTGAGCCTAACCGACTATGACTGGTGGCTATATAAGAGCAAGCCCATGCGTCGAGATCCTGTTATCTGTTGAGCACAGACGTTGTATTATTTTCTTACATGGTATTAGAGCCTGGACTCTAGCAAGAAGATTTGGTAGTGTGTTTCTGTTTTGCGAGCAGATTGTGAGAGATGGCCCAGCCCGCAAGACTGCGAATCCCACCGTTCGGCAGAAGTGGAAAGTTGGACGGCTCTAACTATCCTCTCTGGAAGTTCAAGAGGAAGACCATCATAAGCGCATATGAGCTTTGGGACACTGCTACTGGGGTGGATGTGAGACCGGTTCCGAGATCGAATCCAGCCAATGCAAGACAACAGATAGTACCAACTGCAGATGAGATTCTCGCGCGGATAAGAAGAAATGCAGATGCACTGTGTTCTATTGTCTGCAGTGTTAGTGATTCCATCATGGCGTTAATTCAACATGTCACCACAGTGGAGGAGGCATGGATGGTCTTAAAAAATTAGTACGAGACCAGAATCAGATGCGGATTCAGAATCTGGAGACTCAACTCGCAAATGAGAAGTTGTCTGAGTCTGAAGTGGCAGAGAAGTTCATCACTAAGGTGAAGAATCTGCGCGATCAAATGACTGCGATTGGCATCACCATCACTAGTGAGAATCTAGCACGAAGGTGCATACGGATTCTCCCACCAAAGTATGACGGTCTTGTTACAGCGCTGAATACGCAAAACAAAAATCCACCCCTCAACTTTGAGGATTTCAGCGCGATGCTTCTGGAGGAGGAGATGCGTCAAAAGACGAGGACTAGAGAAGATTCGGCTTTCTGGACCGGATCAAAGAAAGGTAAGGGTAAGGACTCTGGTAACCCATCTTCTTCTGATGATAAAAAGAGAAAGAAGAAGATCAAGTGCTTCTATTGCAACAAGGCAGGGCACAAGCAGAATGAGTGCTGCAAGAAGATTGCAGATGAGAAGAACGGAGTGAAGAAAGAGTCCAACAACAACACGCAGACAATACCAATAGAGCTGTTCGTCGCAATTGATGAGATTTGCACAGAGGCAGTTCATGTACTTGCGGATGAACCTTGGATCATTGACAGTGGTGCATCGCACCACATGACCAATCAGAAGGATTGGTATACCTCTCTACAGTCGGTAGGGAATGACATCATGGTAGCAGTCGGCAATGATGTAAAATGTCTAGCAAAAGGAAAAGGTACGATTGCTCTCAAGTCAAATGGAGTTGTAAAATAGTTGTCCGATGTTCTTTATGTGCCAGATATCAAGAGGAACTTGTTGTCTGTTTCTGCGATCACGGATCGGGACCTCAAAGTTCAATTCGATAAGAATGGTGCATAGATCCTGGATCTTCAAGGGAAGGTCATTGGTAAAGGTACATGGTGCAACAACATTTATGAACTCTCAGTTTTCAGTGCTCGAGCGGATGTGAAGAACACTAAGATATGGCATGAGAGGTTTGGTCATCTAAACCTTAGTTCTTTGAAGAAGTTGCATAAAAGAGGAATGATTGCAGACCTACCAGAAATTTCAGATCTGCCCGATGTATGTGAAGCTTGCATGATGGGCAAGCAGCATCGGCAGCCCTTTCCTAAAAAGGCCAGCAGGGCAAAGGCTCCTCTAGAGCTCGTTCACACGGAGCTCTGTGAAAAGATGGAGACGGAAGCTTTGGGTGGTTCCTTCTACTTCATGACGCCGATCGATGACTACAGTAGAAGGATATGGATATACTTCCTGAAGACGAAAGACGAGGCTTTTAGTAGGTTCAAGGAATGGCATGTAATGGTCGAGAAAGAATCAGGGAGGAAGGTGAAGAAGCTAAGATCAGACAGAGGTGGAGAGTTCACATCGATTGAATTCGAAAGTTACTGCAAAAGTCACGGAATGAAGAGGCAGAAGCCCCCGCCACATACATCACAGCAAAATGGAGTAGCAGAATGCAAGATGCGCGTTATCTACGAAATGGGCCAGAGTATGATGAAAGGGAAAGATTTGCCTAAAACTTTCTGAGCTGAAGCATGTAACACTGTAGTTTACATCCTCAATCGTAGCTACACAAAGGCTGTGAATGGGATGACTCCACTGCAAGCCTTTTCTTGTAAGAAACCTTCAGCTGCACATTTCAGAGTTTTTGGATGTGACTGTTTTGTGCATATCCTTGATGCTACCAGGACCAAATGGGAACCGAAGAGCCGGAAGTGTATTTTCTTGGGCTACAGTGAAGAGGCGAAGGGTTACCGTCTCTATAACCCTATTACCAAGAAGGTAATTGTAAGTCGTGATGTGGTCTTCTCAGAACAACTGCATCAATTGGAGGAGGATGCTTCCTTCCCAGACAAGCAGGACCAAAATATCCATCAAGTACCGCCACCAATAGTAGACCGAACTCCCCCAATGGTGCTTGGGAGGATTCAAGACAAAGAAGATGAAGAAGAGCCTGTAGAACCACAATGGCAACGGCCATTCCCGAAGTGGGTTAAGCAGCTTTTGGACGGCAGAGAACCTCCAGCCATTGAGGAGGAACCATCTGAACATCGCCGGTCCAAGAGATTAGAGGAGCAAAGAAGGGCGCAGGAACACTTGGTCAACTATGCTTTGATGATAGAAGTGATCCGTGCTGATGAACCCAAGTGTCTTGAAGAGGCACAGGGTGATGATAGGTGGATGGAGGCTATGCAGTCGGAGTATGGCTCCATAATGAAGAACAACACTTGGGACCTTGTGGATCGACCACCAAAACGCAAGGTAATCAGAACCAAGTGGGTGTACAAGATCAAGTACAAGTCCGATGGCACGTTGGATAAGTACAAGGCTCGGCTCATGGCAAAAGGATTTGCACAGGTACATGGTTTTGATTATCAAGACACTTTTGCTCCCATAGCTTGACTAACCACAATTTGCAGTGTTTTGGCTTTATCTGCCCAGGGAAGTTGGCCCGTGTTTCAGATGGATGTGAAATCTGCCTTTCTAAATGGAGATCTCAAGGAGGAGGTATATGTGGAACAACCACCAGGTTTTGAGATTCCCGGTTTAGAAGGTAAAGTTTGCAAACTGAAGAAGGCACTTTATGGGCTAAAACAAGCCCCACGAGCATGGTACCAGTGAATTGATGCCTACTTTCTGCAAAACAGGTTCAGGAGGAGCCCATCTGATGCAAATTTGCATATGTTCAGAGAAGGAGGCAGGTGTATGATCGTGGTCCTTTATGTGGACGACCTTGTCATAACAGGGAACCATGAAGAGAAGATCTCGCAAATGAAGCATTTGCTAGGAAGAGAGTTTGAAATGACAGACCTCGGACTGATGCATTTTTGTTTGGGGATTGAAGTTTGGCAGGAGCCGAAACAGATCTTCATTTCATAGCTAAAGTACGCTGGAGAGATACTGAAAGCATTTGGCATTGCTGAGTGCAAAACAGTTGGTACCCCTATGGAGGTTGATGCGAAGTTCTCAAACGAGGATTCATCACCACTGGTGGACGAAGCGTAGTATAGAAGACTTGTGGGCAGCTTGATTTACCTATGCAACACACAGCTGGACATCAGTTTTGCGACTGGTGTACTAAGCAGGTTTTCCAATAAACCTCGGGAGAACCATTGGAGGGCAGGGATGTGGGTGCTGAAATACATCAAAGGCACACTTGATTATGGCATCACATATACCAAGGGCAACATCTTGACCGGATTTTGTGACTCGGATTGGGCAGGAGACGTGGACAGCAGGAGATCAGTGACAGGGTACTGTTTCTCACTTGGATTTGGAGTTGTGTCATGGGTTAGCAAGAAGCAACCCATAGTTGCTCTTTCTTCTACCGAGGCCGAGTACAAATCTGCATGCTTTGCTTCTTGCAAAGCAGTGTGGTTCAGGAGGATTTTGGGGACATGGGTGTAGTGCAGAACAAGCCTACACAGTTATCATGTGACAATCAGAGTTGCATGGCGATTGCAAAGAACTTGGTGTTCCACGCTCGCACAAAACACATTGAGATTCAATATCACTTTGTATGCGAGCTGATCATGGATGGAGAGGTCGACTTAGTGTACTGTCCAACTACAGAGAATGCTGCGGACATCTTCACGAAGGCTCTTGGAAGAGACTTGCTGGAGAGGCATCTTCATCGACTTGGCATTGGGCCAAAAAAGTAAGTTCACTTGCGGGTGGACATTGAGGGGGGGTGTTAGATATCAATGCTCCACTCTCGTGTAACTACACGGGAACCAGCTAACTCTACTTGTAAGCCCCCCATATGAGGAGAAGGCATTTGAGTAGCTCGGTTATCCGGTAGGCCCTGGTTTAGACACCAGATGGGGGCCATGTGTGGCCTGATGGCTGGACCGCTTCAGATAGAGTTGGCACACCGCCAACTAGGCTACATGCAAGTGCGGGAAGGCATCCCTTGACTGACTGCACTAAGGGTAGACGGAGCATTTCTCGGGCAGGCCACTCTTGAGTTGCGGGGCCCGTTTGGAGCCTCAGATGATCCCGGATGGCTGTGGGCCGAACGGTGATCGTAGGTAAGTTGCTCTGTTTTGCGCACCGATTCTATCGTATGGTTGGTGGCCTAGTCGACCGTTTTGGGCGGACTGGGTCAGCCACCCAATTGAGCCTAACCGACTACGACTGGTGGCTATATAAGAGCAAGCCCATGAAGCCCATTTTATCACTGGCTACAGCAACCTTGATTCCTTAGCATTCAATCTCCGTCTTCTACTGTTTCCAGCATGCCATCGAAGCTTCTTTCACAGGAGCACACGGCTGGGAGGAGGCAGTGCCATCTATTGTATCAGTTCTACAGTAATCAAAATTTTGATTCTCCATACTATCTTGTTTTCTCTCTTGCGTCGAGATCCTATTATCTATTGAGCACATACGTTGTATTCTTTTCTTACAAGTTTAAGGTTGGTCGGAATGAATGTTATCCTTCCAATAAACGTTCTATCATCAGCATTGGTACCAGTAATGATTTCAGCTTCTAACACTTTCGTGTGAAACTCTTTCCAAATACACATCCGCAAACAAAGTCATAACTGAACATACAAAATCTACAATAGACACACAAACATCCCTAAAGGGAAAAGTCTGTGGCCATGTACTACAGGGAAAAGCCTGCACCGGCCATGTACTCCACATCCGCCACATCCAAAAAAATTTCTCTATGACAAAGTACTTCAAAATATCACATCCAAAAGTGCAGTCACATGTCTGAACATGCAATAGCTACATCAAAGAATTGATTGATATATCCAAATACACAGCCGCAAATAAAGTCATAAGTGAACATACAAAATCTACAATAGACACACAAACATCCCTAAAGGAAAAGTCTGCGACCATGTACTATAGGGAAAAGCCTGTGATGGCCATTCACTCCATGTCCACCATGTCCGCCGCGTCTACCACGGCTATGAACATACAATGGAGTACCAACAATCGTATCTGGACTAGCATCACATAGAAAGATAATTTAGGAACTATAATTATTGAGCCATAAAACTTTTATACATGTATGTTGGTAAAACCCAACTCATTCTTTAGAGTACTTACTCAGATGCAAAGGGCTGTCAACAATGCTCACAAAAGGTGTACGTGTAGTCCCCATTTTGCCCTCGATAGAAAATTCGTGTCCGCACACATTCATAGCATCCCAGCCAGCGAACAGTGATGGTCTGTGGTCCATCATCCCTATGAAGCCGACAAGCCAGGACAATGTAATATCCCAAATGGAATCGTCCATCCAAAGGATTGTGGACGTGGAGATTCATTAGAAACCTTGAATCAGGAACAATCCTAAAAGACAAACAATAGCATGTCTTCCCACTCACATATAATCCAAAAAAACTTTTTGTTTTAACAAAAATAAAGCAACAAACAATGTACACGGTTCTTACCTAAGGTAGCTCTCCAGCTCAAGCAAATCCAACAATAGTTGCGTGCTCTCCAGAGATCCCCAGTCCGCAGGATCTGCAATTTTCTAAAAGTGAGTGACTATACTATTACACATGTCAACATAAAATGTGGTTGTCAAGCAACTATGTACCTTGCACCTACGCTCCTATTTCGGTGACAAACATGAACTGCCTAGACATCCTATCGCATTGCAAAAAAGAATGCACGTGTCAATCTACATATACTGGAAAAAACAATAGGCTTTGAAGAGAAAATAGCCCGTAGTGTATTGCAAACCCATGACTCAAATGAAAAATGAAATCCAAACATTATCAAGGACACAGTCATGAAATATTACGTCTCACTTCATATTTGTATATATAGCCAACATTCCCGAAGACCTATGAGAGTTGGAATATTGAAAGAACTTAAAAAAAGCTATACAAAGATTACTGAAATGAAGATTTGCCACCCAAGAAAGTCTGAGGAGGGCTTGAAAGAGCAATGTCATACTCCTAGGCTCTTGCCGTTGCCAATTGCAAAACTTCCTTGTACACAACATTTGTGGTAGAAGTATTATCCATCTCCTCGCCCCTGGCATCAGACGCACTCTGCGAAATGAAAACCTTAACAGCGTTTGATGCTCGAATATGTGAAAATGCCACGTATAGTTGGCCATGACTGAATACCGGTGTCGCCAAGTACAGCCCTAAAACAGACAATGTTTGGCCCTGTGACTTATTGATTGTCATACCAAATGCCAATCGGATAGGAAATTGCCATCTCGTCATGTCGAATGGAAGTTTAAGGTTGGTTGGAATGAATGTTATCCTTGGAATAAACATTCTATCACCAGCATTGGTACCAGTAATGATTTGAGCTTCTAACGCTTTCGTGTGAAACTCTTTGCATATCAACTGTCTCCCATTGCACAAACCCTGGCGAGGATTCAAATTGCGCAACAAAATTATAGAAGCATTCCTTTTCAAAACCAACCGATGCAGGGGATATCCACCACCAAGAGCTTAGATGCCTTCTCAAGTTCATCGATGGTAGGTTCATCATCATCCAATTGGCTTAGAGTTCCTAAGGATGTGGCAGAAGGAGGTAGACATCATGGGGTGTGTTAGAATGAAAAATCCAATTGCAAAGCAAATGGCTGTAGCCCTTGATTTGAAAGTAGAGGAAACCCTCTCGAGATGTAGCTTCACCTAATATCCAATCGCCTCACCTCTCGAGGTTAGTTCTCATGGCTATAGTACACATGACATAATCCTTTACTCTCGTTAAGAGGTTGATTAGATCACTTAGGGCAAGGGTGTAGGCTTGTCTCTAGACATACTATTTTCTCATCAAGGTGCTCCTGGGAAAGATACAATTAACTTTGGAGCTTACTTATCCAACCACATCATGGACTTGTCTCTAACTAATACGATGCAAATGTAGCTTGAACATATGGATGGATAAATCAATCACTACTCTCTCTCTCTCTCTCTCTCTCTCTCTCTCTCTCTCTAAACTTCAAACGCCACTATCTCCCAAAATGCGTGTAAGACTGGTGCCAGCATGTCCCCTAACTTAAGGAATATGCTAAAATCAGTTAATTAGTTGAAGGGAAAGAAGGGTGTAGCATATGTGTCTACATGCAAGGTTGCACGATGGCGATTGATTGACCTATAGTAGGGTGCACACTCCCTCTTTTCCTTCATGTCCTAAGGAAGCAAAGAAATCACAAATTATCAGATTGGAATGGTTTCAATGCTTTTGAAAATGTAACTTGTCTTAAATCATGCAAACACACACACACACACAGTGTGTCCTAAGGAAGCAAAGAATTCCAAATAAAAAGCAAGGGCGATTGGAAAAGAATCCCTGGCTCCCTCCTTTCTTGCATTCGCCTCCAATCTACACACACACACACACACACACACACACACACACACACACACACAACAGACACATACACACACATGCACACAATTGATTAGATATACATATAGCTTGTAAGGATTATAAACGTATATGTTTTTACATTTGTGAGTGAATGTGAGCACCATGCAAGATTTGTGAATGCGAGAGAGAAAGAGAGAGAGAGGGGGGGGCGAGGGGTTTATCAAATGACTAACGCCACTGCCTTTGGAAATGTGTATCTCAACACACACACACACACAAAACCATAGCTAGAGAGAGAGAGAGGGGGGGGTTCAGTTTTTCCCTCTCAGCATCTATCCTAACATTTTTTTGCCCTTTCTTCATCACCATTGCTATTTAGCCTCCCTGGCTCCCTCCTTTCTTACATTCCCCTCCAATCTACACACACACACACACACACACACACACACACACACACACACACACACACACACACACACACACACACAACACACACACACAGACACACAGACACACACACACACACACACACACAATTGATTATAAACGTTATGTTTTACATTTGTGTGTGAATGTGAGCACCATGCAAGATTTGTGAATGCGAGAGGATTACATATACATATAGCTTGTAAGGATTATAAATGTTATGTTTTCACATTTGTGTGTGAATGTGAGCGCCATGCAAGATTTGTGAATGCGAGAGAGAGAGAGAGAGAGAGAGGGAGGGAGAGAGAGAGAGAGAGAGAGAGAGAGAGAAAGAGAGAGAGGGGGGGCGAGTGGTTTATCGAATGACTAACGGCACTGCCTCTGGAAATGTGTATCTCAACACACACACACACAAAAACCATAGCTAGAGAGAGAGAGAGAGAGAGAGAGAGAGAGAGAGAGAGAGGAGGGGGAGGGTTTATCAAATGACTAACGGCACTATCTCTCAAAATGCACATCTCAACACAGACAAAAAAAAAACCCGCAGCTAGAGGTGTTAACACATACACACACATAATCTCTCTCTCTCTCTCTAAAAATGCATGCTATAGATAGAGGCTAGAGGCACAAAAATACAAAACTTCACATGCCACTATCTCCCAAAATGCACGTAAGATTGGCGCCAGCATGTACCCTAACTTAAGGAATATGCTAAAATTAGTTAATTAGTTGAAGGGAAAGGAGGGTGTAGGATATGTGTCTACATGCAAGGTTGCATGATGGTGATTGATTGACCTATAGTAGCGTGCACACTACCTCTTTTCCTTCGGGAAAATCTCTCCTTGCTTGCTCAAATCTACCTTCTTTCGTTCCTCCATTATCTTCATTTTCTTTCATCTCCTTTCCTTAGATATTCATGCCCTTTCATCTTCCCCTAGCATCGATCAACCCCTACACCTCTCTTTCTCTCTCTCTCTCAAAAGCACATACAAAAATTCTATAAAAAGCCCCCCCCACCTCTCTCTCTCTCTCCCTCTCTCTCTCTAGCTATGGTTTGTGTGTGTGTGTTGAGATAAACCCTCTTCCTCCCCCCTCCCCTCTCTCTCTCTCTCCCTCTCTCACAAAAACACAAAAGCACACACACACACACACACACACACACACAAACAAACACACACACACTCTCTCACACACACAGAAATAGTATAGATATAGAAGTTGGTAGTACTTGATACAACCATCTGGAGGTGACGAAGCAACCCAAGCTTGAACAGCAGAGCAAGCTGCAATAGCTTTGTCAACGGTCTTGGCTAGATGAGGATAAGTTCAAGCTTACAAATAAGAGAGAGAGCGATAGATAGTTTCAGGATGTCTATCACCTAAAATTTCTCCAGCTAGGACACCCCCTCAACGACGGCTGGAGCTGGAGCTGGAGGTGGCGAGGATCCAGCTGCTCAGCAAGAGGAGGTGGCATGCGATGGAGGCTGGGTGAGGAGACGGGAGCTTGTGGCGCGATGGAGCTGGAGCTGGTGATCACGCTGGAGCTAGAGCTGGTGATCATGTCTTCTTCATCACCTTCCTCTGCTACTACGTCGCTCTTCTACCCCCCGATCACCTTCTCCCAATCCAGTAGCTGCAGAGCTCAGCAGGAGGAGGTGGCGCACTCTTTTGCCCCCCGATCACCTTCGAGGAGGTGGTGCGATGGAGGATGGAGGAGGAGACAGGAGCCTGTGGCGCGATGGAGGCTGGAGGAGGAGACGGGAGCCATGGCGTGATGGCGCGATTCATTCATGGTGATGGCATGACGTTCCTTGCATTCAACCCTCCCATCTCCTCGATAAGTGGCAGGTTGGCTTCTCCAGATAAAAGATAGAAGATAGAAGATAGAAGCAGATAGGGACAGGTGTCTGTACGCCACTTTATCCAATCTTGCCAAGTCTTAGGTAGATTGTGTGGAGTGTGCAGAGGAAGTATCGCCCACCACCTTCCTCACAGCCACATGTCTTGATTCTTTCGATATGCATCTCAGCTTTTGCATTGCATTGTGTTTGCAGCCAGCTGCATATATATACGTTTGAGTCACCTTCCTCTTCCAACAGACTAAAACATTTCCCCATGGCTCTGCTTGCCCGCTTTCCCTCCAGCAGTTACTCGCCAGTCTTCTCTTCCCAGGGTGCTCCACCTTTTGTCTACACAGCACGCTTCGACACCTCCTTCTCCAACGGCCTAGTGCAGCCCCTCCCTGCAGCCTCACAGCATTTTCACGACCCTGCGTTTGCTCCCTCGAGAAGGATGCAGCAGGTCTCTCTCTCTCTCTCTCTCGTATGTGGTAATGTTGAGCAGCACTGCCTGTTCCTACTGTTTCGAGAGGCAGACTGTGCCAATAGTTTCTTGTTTCGAGAGGCCGAATGTGCCAATGGTTTTGCTTTCCTTTAATAGATTTCTGACCCTTCTCCGTCTGAACATTCTCTCACTCTGTAGAATGTTATTGTGGACGTACAGGTTGACGAAGCAACGATTGTATACTACAAAAATGCGGAGGCCTCGCCACACTGGCTCTCCCCTCACTATCTCGATCTGCAATTACGATGTTCTGGGTATTCTATGAATCTCTCTTGCAAAGATTTAACTTCTTTTGGCGACAATTATTTCCTGCATTATACCTAGAGTTCGTCTCACTTGGCTTATGTCGCTGGTAGCAATTCATCTTAGTCGCATTTTGTCTGTAGGCTCTTAACCTGCGAGGGAAGGAGAGCACTGCAACAGCACTTCGACCAGTCGAGGGCATCAAATCGTATGTCTTCTCAGCAATCCAAGACTGTGCCTGCCCCCATCGTTTGGGATCCATCATTGGAAATATCACTCCTGGCGAGTGCTTTGGGCGAGGAAAGTAGATTCTCTAGCTTTCTAGAGGAAAGTTTTTGCTAATTTCTATAATGGCAAAGATCGTGTACCATAAGAACTTGCTTACTGTACAGAGAAGTCACACACAACCCATGTACAGCTTATCTTTCGGGAAGAGCCATTTGCGCTATGTCTCGTCTTAAACGATAGTGAAAACGTTGGTTTGCTAAATTCTGCAAGAAGGATTTGCAGACCGATCGGGGATTGGGTATTGTAGTATGCATGCACTACTAAGCATGCACTACTTGAATGGTCATAAATCTTCTAATGTCTTCGTACATGTGCACTCTGAAAGATGAAATCAAAGTCTCGAAAAGTCGTAGTTATATACGTTTGCTATGGTTAGTCTATTATCCATACGCTATAATCTGTGTGTGTGTCTCTCTCTCTCTCTCTCTTTCTCACACAAACACAACAAACACATGTAGAGTGTTGTTACACATGCACTCTTTAAGTTGACTAGTATAAATTGTGCAATAAAATTGAGAGATGTACGACACGTATTGACAAATAGTTAAGCCTGGAAGACATGGCATATGCTATGGTAGTGAAGTGTGGAAGTAGCACTAGCTAACAAATGTTAACACAATCTTGCTTGTACACGTAGGTGAGGAGGTCTCCGCATTACAGGAACTGCTCATAGGCATTGGAAGTTGTTTCTTGAACTATTTATGAAAACTTTGAAGAGATTTATAAGGTAAAAAGCAAGATCCAAAGCAAGCATGGGAGAGGGATGGCTTGTGGAAGAGGCATTAGTATGCATCATGACTTTTCTTGCTTTCATAGATCCTGACATGCCACATGCTTGGAACATCAAGCCCAAGATATGAGTACGAAGTTCCCTTGAAGGGGCATGAGCATATAATGCTCTAAGGCATGAGTATAAAAATTCCCTCGTGGGGCATTAAAGGCCTCAAGACCAATTACAAGGAATTCCAAGAAGGTTTCCAAACTCATACTCTATATGACAGAAAAGAGAGATTAATAGCTTCAATCTAGAGCCCTCATTGACCTCCTTAATCTACATCACTCTCTGAGGCCAAATTTATCTCACCCTCGTCGTAGGAAATTATTTCAATTTACTAATATCGGATCTAATGCTAAAGAATTATTTGACTAGTATTTAATAATATTGAATTGAAGTTGATAATATTAAATTGAATGCTAAAACATTGTTTGACCAACTTTTCAAAAAACTCTATGAGCATGTTGCTTCCTATCAGAGCAAGAATGCTAGAGAATGATAATTTAAAGGCTTTGTTTGAATGGCTTGTAAGCTTGAATATAGCTTTACTATGATCAAATAGCCTCCCACATATCATATCAAAATGAGTCATCTATTGTGTCCACATCCTTGCATATTAGCTCTCTTGAGTCTGATGAATATCCTCATGTGTATGGTAAACATACAAAAATCCAACTTCAATCGCAGGAACACCATATTAGTAATATTGATAGAATTCCAAGATTTTGGGAAAATAAAATGGGGAGAGACCTAACATTCTCTCTCGATGTTCCTCTCATCTTTATTGTCCATCTTCTCTTGGCTCAAGCACATCGATGTCATTGATTTTTGGAACATCTTTTTTTCAAATATATTGGCTCTTTGGTTTTGTTATTTTGGACAATGTATCTCCTATTTCATTAATTTGGGAATGACGTATAGTATCCTTCTTCAAATCTCGTTAATTTGTTTTATTAAGAAAATGTTTTAAAGGCTTAGTTTTGAAATTGATCTTTTGTCACATGTTGTAAACTCCAAATTTGGGTTAAATTCCAACACTAGGTAAGTCACCTATCATAAAGCATTTAAAAAGTTAAAATACCAAAGGCTTTGATCATGACTTTAAAAAAGTAATTCAAGAGTTATGTTACATTTGATATGTTATAAGTATATTAGTGTAAAGCAAAGCCTTTGTAATGGATCAAGGTCGGTCTTAAAATCAACCTTGGTGGGAAATCTCTATTTGGGAGGCAAGGGTCTCCTGATATAGCTAGGGTGATGGAAAATGATGCCAAAGTTGGTTTAAAAAACCCATCTTGGTACTACCTCTCCCATCAAAGGACTGTTCTCTCAATTTTTAAGGAAGAGAGCACCTTGCTCTCAATTTTAAAACCGTACCGCTTTTGCTTGTCTTTTACCTTACTAATTATTAACTAAATATTCGTTAGTGAAAGAGAGTGAAGCGCTTGAATTTGAACTTGCATCTCCATCGTCATCCCAAATTAAAAAATATTTTTAGCCACCAAAGTAACTCATATGATGCATATCTTCCTTCCTTGTGAGTTAAAGAAGGTGGCATATCTACCAGTTTGATTCTTGGTCCAAGATCTTTAAGACAAGATGTAGCTAGAGAGATGTTGACCTAGAAGATTAAAAGTGTTTGGCCAAGAGAAGGCAAGCTCTAGGAATAGCACATAGTAAGGGGCATGACTGATGCGACGGGTGCATTTTAGCTACTGCTAATAATGGAACGGGCGTTGTGACATGATTTGTCAAAGGACTGGTCAAGGGTAGAGATGATAAACCTGTGACATAACCATGCAAAGCTAAAGCTAGTTTGTGAAAAGGCAAAGTTGATGATGGAGAGGACATAGGATAGTGGAAGAGGGAAAAGTGAGGTCATAGTGAACACAGGCAAGGGCAAGAGGGAAGAAAATGAAGGAGGTGGGAGGAGGGTAAGGAAAGGAGAAGTTCAAGGATACAAGAGAGCTTATATAAACATGATCTTCTTATTCAAAACTTTAAGAACATTACTAAAGAGAGAGATTGACAATGCAATGAGATCATTCTAGTACTACCAAAGAGAGAGATTGACAAAGCAATGAGATCATTCTATTACCATGCTCTTTAATATTATGATCAACACAGCTTCCCGTAGAACAAGGACCAGCTATTGTATTGTCATCCACACGATAAACTTTCAAAAGTTATATTCTAGACTGTAGCATCTTTATAAATACACTCTTGTTCATAAAAAACTGAAAGAATATTATCCAACCTAACACTCTCACTTTCGAAATCTCAAAAAGAAAGATTGGAAAAGCAAAGATCTCACTCTTGTACTTTGCTCTTCGATATTTTGATAAAGAAAGCTTCTTAAAGAGTGAGATCCTGTTAATGGTTTCTCGTACCCACAAAAAACTTGCAAAAGTTACATGCTAGTCTACATCATTCTCATAAACACACCATTTTGCAAAAGCATAGTTCGGTTCATCTAAAACTTCTAAAAATTCAAAGAGAGAGATTGACAAAGGAAATAGCTTACTGTTGTACCATGCTCCTAGAGGTACTTGGAGTTGCTGGTTTGCCATCGCACCAAAAACTCAACATAGGTTGGATTCACATGTTTGTATAGTATTGTGTCCATTGGTTATGAGTGCATTTGCATGACACACCTCAGATGCTATTTTTTGGTGGTTGTGCATAAGACGGTGAAAAATGGGGTTTGTGGTGACTTTGACCATCCAGAGCATATCCATTGGAAATTATACTTTGCACACGGCTCAACATAGGTTGTATTGATGCATGTGCAAAGGATCCTGCCCATTGAGTATGTGCATGTTTGAATGACACATTTCAGAGTGTGTTTTTTAAGGATCCTGCCCATTGAGTATGTGCATGTTTGAATGACACATTTCAGAGTGTGTTTTTTGGTGGTGGTGCATAACACTTAGTGAAAAATGGGGTTTGTGGCAAGTTTGACCATCCAAAGCATATCTGATAGGCGTGATACTTTGCACAGGCATCAACATTGGTTGTATTGACATGAGCGCAAAGTATCATGTCCATCAAGTATGTGTGCATTCAAGTAGCACACCTCAAATGCTATTTTTTAGTAGTTATGCATAACACGATGAAAAATGGGGTTTGTGGCGACTTTGACTATCCAAATCATATCCGATGGGTGCTATAGGTTTCATACACTTCAACAGAGGTTGGATTGACATGCATTAAAATTTATGTGCCCATTGTATATGAGCTCATTCGAATAACACACCTTAGACACTATTCTTTCACGGTTTTGCATAACACTTGGTGAAAAATGGGGTTTGTGGCGAGTTTGACCATCCAAAGCATATCTGATGGGCAGGATATTTTGCACATTCCTCAAAAGAGGTTATATTCACATGTGTAAAAATCATCGTTCCCATTGGGTATTAGTGCATTCTAATAACACACTCTAGATACTCTTTTTTGGCAGTTGTGCATAACTTGGTGAGAAATGGTGTTTGTGTGGCAAGTTTGACCACCAAAGAATATATGATGAGAAGGATATTTTTCACACACCTCAACATAGGTTGGATTGACATGTGTGCAAAGTATCATGCCAATAGGATATGAGCGCATTCGAATGACACACCTCACATACTATTTTTTGGCAGTTGTGCATAACACTTGGTGAGAAACAGGGTTTGTGGTGAATTTGACCATCATTATTCGATGGGCATGATACATTGCACATGGTTCGACATAGGTTGGATCAATGCATGTGCAAAGTATCCTTCCGATCAAGTATGTGCACTCTCGAATAAAATAGCTTAGAGCATGTTTTTTGGCGGTTGTGCATAACAATTGGTGAAAAATGGGGTTTGTGGTGAGTTTGATCATCTAGACCATATCCAATGGGCATGATAAGTTACACATGGCTTTTGATGCATGTTCAAAGTATCATGCCCATCGGGTATGTGTGCACTTGAATAACACACATTAGAGCGTGTTTTTTGGCGGTTGTGTGCAACACTTGGTGAAAAATGGGCTTGGTAGTGAGTTTGACCATCCAAAGCATATCCGATGGGCATAATACTTTGCACACACCTCAACATAGGTTGTATTGAAACGTTTACAAAGTATCATGTCTATTAGGTATGAGCGCATTTGAATAACACACTCAGATACTTTTTTTAAACATTTTTGCATGTGGTTTAGGGTATAGGGTTTACAGTTTAGGCCATAGAGATTAGGGTTTAGGGTATAATATATAGGGATTAAGATTTAGGGTATAGGGTTTATGATTTAGAGCATATGATTTAGGGTATAGGGTATAGGGTTTAGGTCATAGGGATTAGGGTAAAGGGTATAGGATCTAGGGTTTTGGATTTAGGGTATAGGGTTAAGGGTATAGGGATTAGGGTTTAGGGTATGTAGTATATGGTTTAGGGTTTGTGGTATAGGGATTAGGTTGTGTTTATGGTATAGGATTTAGAGTATAGGGTATAGGGATTAGGGTTTAGGGTACAGGGTATAGGGTATAGGCTATAGAGAATAGGGTTTAGGATATAGGGTATAGGGTATAGAGATTAGGGTTTAGGATATAGGGTATAGGGTATATGGTTTAGGGTATAAGTTATATGGATTAGGATTTAGGTTATAGGATTAGGGTTTAGGCTATATGGATTAAGCTATAGGGATCAGGGTTTAAGGATAGGGTTTAGGGAAAGAAAGTAAGGAGAGGAGTGGGAGGGAAGGCAAAAAGTAAGGGAGGGGGAGGGAGGGGAGGACGAAGGGAGGGGGGAGGGGGGGATATAGGGTTTATGGCATACGGTGTAGAATTTAGTCTATAGGAATTAGCATGGTAAAGGTATTTGTAAAGTTTCATGACCATGCCTTATATAATCCACAAAAGGGGTTGGAAAGGAAGATCGACTATGATTTGTGTCCATGCAAGGATTTATTGATTTCCTTATTTTGGAAAATTAAATTTTCACATGGTTGTGGGAGGGTAAGGGTAATCTCTAAGAGGGATACATGATTATGGGAGTATAGGTTATTGGGCAAATCTTTCCTAGGGTAGAGTTACAAATATTAGCCAAGCTACTATTTTTAAGGCTTCAATGGGTTTAAGTATAATTAAAGTTCATTCAAAGGTTTTTGATAAGCTAGAATTGGAAGATTCTAACCATATAGATGAATCTAAATGGCTTATGCCGATCGGGTTCAGTACTTGGAGGGCTAAATTTAGAGCTCATACAAGGAAGTTATGTTAATTTTTGGGCAAATTAATCAAAGAGTGAAATATTAGCCACACCAGTTTGGAAAAGATCCTAAATTCTCCTGTGGACAAATATTTACCCTTAAGATTTTACCTTGGGGAGGGTATGCAAAAAAGGGAATTAATGGAATGAAGGAGAGGGGAACAGAAGGAAGTGTGGCCCAATTGGCAAGGAAAGTAAGAAGGGAGGGAGAGAAGGGGGAAGGCAAGGGAGGGGAGGGGGGAAGGAAGGGAAGCGGGGGGGGGAGGCAGGAGGAAGGGGGGGGAGGGAAGGGGGGGGACCCCCGCCCCCCCGGTCCTCTCTCTCTCTCTCTCTCTCTCTCTCTCTCTCTTCTCCCCTTGCTCTTCCCTTACCTTCTTTCCTTCCACAGGGCTTCCCCCTCTCTTTCCCTCTCTTTCTCCCTCCACTCCATATCTCTCCTCCCTCCCCTCCCTTTTCCTTCTTCCCCTCTCTTTCACCCTCCATCACAAGATGCACCATTTGAAGGTGTGTGCTCCACTAAGCGCAAACACATCTTAAAAAACCTTTGTAACTATGGTAATGTGTTTATTGGCACCATTATAAAGTTTCTTTGATATATACCATTGTGGCTTTTTGAAACTTTGAAAGGTATTTATTAGCACCATTTCTAAGTGTTGGAGATTTTAGAGTTCCAAAACTCTAAAAGGTGTTTACTAAGATCGTTATTAAGTCTTGGAGATTTTAGAAGACTCTCATGTAACTTAATCTCATGCATGGACCTTAACTATATAAATATAAATAAATAAATATAATATAATATTTTCATGGTTTTGGTATATTTAAAATATTAATAAGTTAAGGAAAAGTTGGTTTTTAAAAGAGGATTGAATTTCTTTAAAATAAATATTTACACTAGAATTTTTGCAATATAGAGTAATGTATGCATTAGGTTTCCTAGTTTTTGCATTATTAGTTCAAAATAATAGTGTGAGTAAATATAATGTTTATTGAGAAAGGATAGTGTCAAAAAGTAACCTTTTGATTTGGGAATGATATTTTCATAAAGTAAACCACCTAGAGAGAGAAAGGGGAATCAAAACTCACCCAAGAGGGCCCACCTCCTCTTGAATGCCATTTGGGGCTAATGTGGGGAAGGTGAACATGGGAGGAGGGTTAAGCATGGGTTAAGGGGTGGGGGGGGAGGATGGTTTGGGTGGTCCTTGCTATAAGGGGAACAACCAATAAGAGCTCTTTTCATGCCTTCCCACCCTCCACCTCAACATACAATGGTCCCATGCCTTGGAGCACTCTCATTGGTACACCTCAAATCCCTCCCTAATATCCTTAAAATTAGGAAACACTAATTGAAGGCCCTTTTGAGACCGCAGTTCTCCCTTAGTGATTATGGAGAGATATTATGAAATTTATTATGTGGAAATGACAATGCCAAAAAGTAAACTTTTGATTCTTGAATGATGTTTTCATAAAGTAAACTTTCCCTTTGGGAAGGATTTTTAGGATTAGTCCAAATATAGGCATAGAAGTCCTAAATTAATGAAATGTGTGTTTTATCTAGCTGCAAAATAGTTTCCTCCTTCAAAATGCATATTTTTGTCTTACATGCCAAACAAGTCCATAATGATACTTCCGCTTCTTATATGATTTCCTTTCTTGTGGACTAGGTGCCTCTTAATTACACTTTTTTAATCATCACATTCATTGCACTTTGAATTTTCTGCCTCTTTGGGATTTTAACACGTCCAAATTTCTTCTACCAAAGAGTATCGAAAGTATGAGAAGAAGACTTTCCCTTTTTTCTTGTCCAATGTAGTCAAATACTTCTTTTCTCTTCAAGCCCAATTGGAAGGTGCTTTCTAGTCATGTCTTCACTATTAGAAAGTTTGTAAGATAAATGGGGTTGAGGCAAAGGATTCTCCTACATGTGCTACTTGGGTTTGCATTGTATTTCCTTGGAGATTTGATTCTCCTCAATAGTGGCAAAGAAAATTATCTCTTGTGATAAGTCATGCTTTCCATAATTTTCTCTCATTAGTTGCATATCCGGGAAGAATAGATAAGTATTATAATCCTAGACTTTTAATGAGAGATTGATAGATGAATAGTTTTTGCTCCGTTTGATGAACTGAAGTTGATAGACTTTTGTTTTTTCATTATTTCAGCAATAGAATTGCATAGATATGGTGTGACTTTGAACACTTTGAAGTCATTTGTTTCACCATTTAACACTTAGAATCCACTCTCATTTAATGAGAGATGGATAGATGAATAATTTTTGTTCCATTTGATGAACTGAAACTGAATCTATCCAATAGCATGTCCTATCCTTGTCTTGCAGTCCCCCCTTCTCCAACCTTGCAACTCCTCTTCTCCACTCTCCTCCTCACTTCTTCTTCTTTCTCTCCCCAAACCCCTTTGCTCTTACACATTCCTTCTCTCCCACTCCTACCCTTCCACAGAACCCCTATGCCTCTAGGCTATTTTCTCAACCCTTATCCTCCAACATATATGAGGGAGATGAGTTCTCCACCATGTACCTTATCCTAAACCTTGAAACTTCCTTCTTATCCCTAGAACCTCCTTCTAACCGTGGAATCTCCTTTTGGAACCTTAAAACTCCTTTTGAATCTTAAACTCCAAAAATGGAGTTGAAATCCTTCATTACCCTAACCAAGTCGATGAATGAGTCTTTTAGACTTGAGTCTACTATCTCTTATCAGACCACAACTTATGGTCCTAAGCTAGAAATATACCACAACGGAAAAACCATTACATTTGCAGGTGACAAAGAGCGTCAAAACCTTCCAATTAACGTAGAGAAGTGGTAACATTTTAGCACCATTGCTAGGGAGACTAGCATCTTAAGTAAAAGTAGACACGCGCAAGCATGTGTGACAAGAACAAAACTCAAATAAACCATCACTATCATACCACTCAAGGGTTAGGACACCTAAAATAATTTCCAACTATAGTAAAAAATAATAACCCTAGCTGCAACCTTAGGTTTGCTAGCTTAGGAAATTTATCTTTTATGATAAAAAATCCAATCAAAAAATAAATGAGGCCATGACATCGCTATCAATGTGTAGAGCTTTAACTTCTTAACTTCTTTTGCTTTTACAAAAGAGCAATCCAACATACCCATGAAAAGCTACTGCAACTGAAGGTTAAAGGTCATAAATGCCCTAACCCCCATCCAAAAAATGGGAATTTGAAATATACTTGATATCCAAACTATGACTCATTCCACACCCAACCACTTGATTCTACTTCTCCCACATTTATTCTCCTTCCTCTACCGAATTCTCTAGCCCCACGCAAGACCCTCCTCCCTCTACATATCAAACACCACCTTACTCCAATCCTCTTTGTACAACTTATGCATCGAGCCCTTTCTGCTGCAATGACCTAGCCACCATTAGCCCACAACCCTAGCAATCCTCTCCTTCAAATTACCCATCTCCTTCCACAACCATCCCCAAGAATCAACATCATTTTTGTTTTTCCTCATCACCTCTGAAGGTGATCATCTCCTCCTCGCTCATTATTTTCCATCAAGTTTTGTTTAATTCCAACTTTAAATTTCATGTCTTTTATTTCACCTTATTTTCCATCATAACCCTTTTTTCCCATCCCATCCCCTCTCTTTTTATCGATTTCTATCCCCTCTCCTTTTTTGTTTCCCCCTCCCCCTCTTTTTTGTCCCCTTCTCTCCAATTCCCCCCCCTCCCACACTTTTTTTCCATTCTCCCTCCACTCACTTTTGTCCCCCTACACCCCTCTACTTTCCTTCTTCTATTCCCCACCCCCTCTCTCCTTTCCCCTCATCTTCCACTCTCTTTTCCTTTTTCCTTATCTCTCTCACATTCCCCCTACCCCTCCCCTTTCATTCCCATGCCAATCTTCTCATTCCCATTTTAATTCTCTCACTCCCCGCTACTCCCCTTCCATTCTCACACTATTGCCTCTCTTTAACCCACCCTTCATGCTCTCTCTCTCTCTCTCTCTCTCTCTCTCTCTTCCCCCTCGAAACTCTCCCCCCTTTCACCCCCTGCAAGTCTCCATCTCAAACTCTGCTCCTGCCACATAAAGCCCATACCTACCACTCATTTGCCGCTTAACAACACTGTCTTGGGCCTTTCCCTTTCATCAAACATCCCTCATCATGCTCAGGGTACCGGCTCAGACCTCATGCCACAACTAGCCACCCGTCAATCATCCCATGTCCTTTGACCAAGTGCATCCTCCAAGGGCTTGCCACTCCACAATCTGCTGCCATGCACCCCTCCTCCTCAACCATGGTGCCTTGGGCACCATACTACACAGTTCCACTGATGCACTTCTTGCCATTCACTAACATGCCTCTAGCGCTCCTCACCCAAATATCTAGCTCCCTCATTCCCTCTCCACCTCTGCACCTTGCACCACCAACCCCCTAGCCTAGCTATTAGCAGCAACGCGATAATGGAACAACATTGCGAGACACAGAATGCATAAAATACACAATACAAAAAGCATGCAGAATGGAAGATACAAAGAGACAATGATATATGTGGTTCACCCAGTGTGGGCTACATCCACAGAGAAACAACTAGTACTACGTCTTTCTTATCTAGCAAACAAGAAGATTCAAAATGCAAGCAGTATATCCACTGCTTTTCTGCTATGTGAGCCACACCCTTATCTTACAATTTTGACCACACAACTCATAAGCAACTCATGCACCAATTTTCATATATTTTAGTCCCCCTTGGAACCCCCCGATGACATCTTAGGGGGGGCATTGCTCCCCACTACCCCCTTTATAAAATAAGTATAAGCACGCTTGGTTCCAAAGCACTGCCAAAAACAATCTCTAAAAAAACATTAGGCTCCACATACAACACTAGCTCCCTATCAAGAGGGCACGGTGCCTTATGTCCAACTTCATCCCTTCGATTTTGGCCCCTCACCATCTTTTTTCCCACCTTGTTGCTCCTCTAAGAGCCTCCCACCCACACGTTCTCACAATCCATGCCTATCCTTGCCTTGCTTTTGCCTTACCATTAGCACCAATCCTGGCCTTCACTACATCTAGCAAAACTGGCATTTCATGCATTGACTCCCTTATAACAAAACTTTAGCACCAAACTTCCACCCTTCCCTTTGAAATCTTAATTGTGTCCTTGACTCGACTGTTACCATCTATTGGTTCACTTTCACATCCCACCATCTATTCTAAAAAGTTTCAATGATGTTTGTCTCGGATCTTTTTTTGGTGGGTATCCCTTTGTGTTAGTCAATGACCACCTATGTTGTAATTGCGAGTGGAGAGTTGTATGGCCTTGTGGTTCATGCCCTTCCTCATTCAAATCGTAACACAACACACAAACAAACACAACACACACTATTAATAACACACACAGACACATCACACATGAATAACACTCACAAAACATGTACCAACAAGGACACAGTCATGTGCACACATGACACCTACACATTCAAAAAACCATAATACCATCACACACAACAAACCATAACACAAACACACACAGCAAGCCATACTAGAGACGGATGCCTCAAAGAGAGAGAGAGAGAGAGAGAGAGAGAGAGAGAGAGAGAGAGAGAGAGAGAGAGAGAGAGAGAGAGATGCACCATCCTTCATGACACTTGGTAGATGGTGATTAACCAGGGTTGGTTATATTTAACCTTGGGTTACACATATCTAACTATAGTTAGTCAAACCTAATCTTGGATATAAAACTGAGTTGGTTCATAGAAATCTAACCATAGTTACGCTATTCTAGCCATACAAGTAAGTTTAGCCAAGGTTAGTCTCCTAAAGTCTATGTTATTTTCACACTTAGTCTTAAAATCCAAAGTCTCTTTACACCTAGCCTTAAAAGACCAAAAAAACTTAAGTTTCACCTTAACTTTGATGAACCATAACATACTCAATTGGCCTCCAAATTGAAGACCGTTTAAACATAAACTTCACACATTGAAACATCATGCTATAGGGTATCTTTCTAGCCTATTATGTACACTTGAGAATCCAAAGCAATTGATTAACTCACACTCCCATGTGGGTTACTTTTTGTACTAATTTGCTCATAACTTTTGCCTACGATCCATTTGCACAAGCGTGTTTCCATTCTCAACTGGACAATCCTAGGCACATTCTATAGCATGATGGTCCCTAATACACTAACACAACTCTAACCCACCTTGACACACAAACTGTGAATGAAATAAACTTTAACCAACTTTCAAACTTGAGGAGGACACACCCATTGGACTTATCGACATTTGTGCATGCAACTATGATCCAAAAAGTGTCTACAACAATCCTCTTTTTTGAATAGCCTGTGTGAAACTGACCCAATCCATAAATATTCTCTAATCCACAACATGACCAAGCATTATGGTGATGATGGTGACCATGACCTGAAATAAATGGAGATTTCTTATTTAACCATAATAGCTTTAATGATTGACAACATAACAATCATGGAAGGTGACCACTTGGCAAGCTTCAACTTCCAAAGTACAATAGGAATCGTGATGCAGAAAGATTCCTCCTACAATTTGATGCAACTTGTAGAGCAAGAGGAGATCAATCCTATGATACCAAATTAGCTTGGTTCCCCATGGCCTTGGTGGATGAAGCCTCAAAATGGTACCTCAGTCTTTTGGTAGCTACTTGGCCATGCTCAACTGACCCAAGAGGAAGAAACAAAGCTCCACACACATTTAATGGAATATCAAGATCGCCTCACATGGTTTTATAAGGAACTGAAATGAATTGCACCGAAATTGGTAGTGCACACCATACATATGGGGAGGGTGCTCACCTGAAGGTATGTGGACCACACAACAAATCCAACCTTTGGCACTATGATCTATGAAGAACTAGAGAAACTCTTAGATCCAAATTTCATCGATGAGATAGAGCATACCAATTGATTTTCCCCCATCATTATTGTGCCTAAATGGAACACAAAGCTACGATTATGTGTCAACTTAAAGAATGTGAATAATGCCACAATCAAAAATCGCTATCCCCTACCCCTAATAGAAACAATATTAGAAAGGGTGGTTGGATCAAGAATATACAGCTTCTTAGATGGATTCAGTGCCTATAATCAAGTGCAAATTGCTTCTAAAGATCAATCCAAGATAGCATTTGCCACATAGTGGTGAATAAAGGCCTATAGAGTCATGCCATTTGGACTATGCAATGCCCCTACCACATTCCAAATAGTCATGTTTGCCACTTTTAAATTGATTCTCAATAAGTTTCTACAGGTATATCATCATGGAATTTCACCTCTGTAAAATTCCAAAGGCATGCAAATCTTAAAGGGACATTTTTGTTGCTACTATAAGAGATCCATCTTGTAGTATGCCGTGATAGTCCATCCTCTAGATAAACTATTGGTGGTATTCTTATGGATGGCAAAGTGTGACCAAGCCTTTGAAATTCTAAAGTGGTGCCTACACATACTAACCATCCTAATAGTTCCCAATCGGGATATTTATTTTCATGTCCATACTGATGGTTCCAAGTATGCAATTGGGAGTGTAGTTTATGAACCTAGTGATCACAAGAAAGATTAGTTGATCTACTTTGCTAGTCAAAAACTTAATGAGGCAAAAATTGACTACACCACCATAAAAAGAGAAGCCCTGAATGGTTTATAGTGTCAAGAAATACCAACACTATTTATTGGCAAAATATTCATTACACTAACCATCAAGCATTCTCTATCTTGTGAATCATCCATGTACAATACAAAGAATAACTAGATGCCTCTTCTTGCTTCAAGAATTCAACTTCAAAATAGTGGTCCACAAAGGTGCTCAACATTACATTTCCGATCACTTGTCTCATGTAAGGAATAGAGAATAACCCACTGGAGTCGATGATGATTTGCTTGATACAACATTGTTCTAGATAGAGGCTATACTAGGTTGGTGTATGGACATCATTGGATACTTAATGACAAAAAAGGCCCCCAGTAGAGTTGCAACCAATGGAAGCCAAAAAGCTCATGATCAAAGCTACATCATACCAACTCATAGCGGGCCAACTCTACAAAATAGGAAGAGAACAAATCTTGCGTTAATGCATCATGTCACCCACTTGGCATATGTGAAGCGTTGTAGGAGGACACTTTTTTGGAGAAGCAACTACTTGAAAAAATCTTTGACCTGGCTATTAGTGACCCACATTATGGCAAGATGCCTACTATGAATTTGTCAAACATTGTGATGCATGCCAAAGAACTACCAAACCCCAACACAAAGTCTTCAATACCCTAATGATTGTAATGGTGCAACAACCCTTTGAAAAATGGGAGATTGAATTTGTGGGACCCATACATCTTGTTGCTAAAGGAACACAAGCTCATTACATAATTATAGCCATGGACTATTTTGCTAAATGGGCCGAGGCAAAAGGAGTATGCAAATCTGATGCTTGAAGTGCTACCAAGTTCCTTTCTAAAAATGTGATGATCAGTTATGGCTCACCCCTAGAAATAGTCTCTAATCGTGGTAGCATTTCATAAATGAAGTGATCCAATAACTTCTCTCAAGATTCATGGTCCTACATTAAAAAAGTATTGCCTACTATCCCCAATGCAATGGATAAGAAGAGTCCACCATTAAAAAATTTTGTGCAATATTCTTATAAAGGTAGTGGAACCCAAATGCTTTGATTGGATGAAGAAATTAAACTCTACCTTAGTCTACAAAACCAACTTTAATGTCAACATTAGTTTTACCCCATTTCAACTAGTGTATCATTTGGAGGTAGTAGTCCCATTGGAATGCATTATCCCAGTCTACGAGTGGCAGTATAGTAGCACCTTGGCAATAAAAAATCACTGGTTTTACCCCATTCTAGCTAGTGTATGGTCTGGAGGTAGTAACAATGTCTCAATGAGGTGCAAAAATTGGTATGCAAGTGCCAAGAGGAATGTGAGTAGAGGCTCAAGCCAAGCAAGAGTGCTGATACAATTCATCCAAGACATGAGATAACCACTCGAGCCCAAGATATGAGTACGAAATTCCCTTGAAGGGGCATGAGCATATAATGCTCCAAGGCATGAGTACAAAAATTCCCTCATGGGGCATTAAAGGCCTCAAAACCAATTACAAGGAATCCCAAGAAGGGTTCATATAACAAAAAAGAGAGATTAATAGCTTCAATCTAGAGCCCTCATTGACCTCCTTAATCTACATCACTCTCTGAGGCCAAATCTATCTCACCCTCGCCGTAGGAAATTATTTCAATTTACTAATATTGGATCTAATGCTAAAGAATTATTTGACTAATATTTAATAATATTGAATTCAATTTGATAATATTAAATTGAATGCTAAAACATTGTTTGACCAACTTTTCAAAAAACTCGATGAGCATGTTGCTTCCTACCAAAGCAAGAATGCTAGAGAATGATAATTTAAAGGCATTGTTTGAATGGCTTGTGAGCCTGAATCTGAATAGCTTTATTGTGATCAAATAGCCTCCCACATCTCATATCAAAATGAGTCATCTATTGTGTCCACATCCTTGCATATTAGCTCTCTTGAGTCTGATCAATATCCTCATGTGTATGGTAAACATACAAAAATCCAACTTCAATCGCAGTAACACCGTATTAGTAATATCGATAGAATTCCAAGATTTTGGGAAAACGAAATGGGGAGAGACATGATATTCTCTCTTGATGTTCCTCTCATCTTTGTTGTCCATCTTCTCTTGGCTCAAGCACATCGATTTCATTTATTTTTGGAACATCTTTTTTTCATATATATTGGCTCTTTGGTCTTGTTATTTTGGACAATGTATCTCGTATTTCATTAATTTGGGAATGAAGTATAGTATCCTTTTTTAAATCTCATTAATTTGTTTTATTAAGAAAATGTTTTAAAGGCTTCTTTAGTTTTGAAATTGATCTTTTGTCACATGTTGTAAACTCAAAATTCGGGTTATTAAATTCCAACACTATGTAAGTCACCTATCATAAAGCATTTGAAAGTTAAAATACCAAAGGCTTTGATCATGACTTTAAAAAAGTAATTCAAGAGTTAATATGTTATAAGTGTATTGGTGTAAAGCCTTAGGTGTAACCTCTCAATGTAAAGCAAAGCCTTTGTAATGGATCAAGGTCGTAAAATCAACCTTGGTGGAAAATCTCTATTTCGGAGTTAAGGGTCTCTTGGTATAGCTAGGGTGATGGATAATGATGCCAAAGTTGGTTTTAAAACCCATCTTGGTGCTACCTCTCCCATCAAAGGATTGCTCTCTCAATTTTTAAGGAAGAGAGCGCCTTGCTCTCAATTTTAAAACCGTACCACTTTTGCTTGTCTTTTACCTTACTAATTATTAACTAAATATTCATTAGTGAAAGAAAGTGAAGCGTTTGAATTTGAACTTGCATCTCCATCGTCATCCCAAATTAAAGAATATTTTTAGCCACCAAAGTAGCTCACATGATGCATAGCTTCCTTCCTTGTGAGTTAAAGAAGCTGGCATATCTACCAGTTTGATTCTTGGTCCAAGATCTTTAAGACAAGATGTAGCTAGAGAGATGTTGACCTAGAAGATTAAAAGTGTTTGGCAGAGAGAAGGCAAGCTCTAGGAATAGCACATAGTAAGGGGCATGAGTGATGTGAGAGGTGCATTTTAGCTACTGCTAAGAATGGAACGGGTGTTGCGACATGATTTGTCAAAGGACTAGTCAAGGTTAGAGATGATAAATCCGTGGCATAACCATGCAAAGCTAAAGCTAGTTTGTGAAAAGGCAAAGTTGATGATGGAGAGGACATAGGATAGTGGAAGAGGGAAAAGTGAGGTCATAGTGAACACAGGCAAGAGCGAGAGGGAAGGAAATGAAGGAGGTGGGAGGAGGGTAAGGAAAGTAGAAGTTCAAGGATACAATAGAGCTTACATAAACATGATCTTCTTATTCAAAACTTTAAGAATATTACTAAAGAGAGAGATTGACAAAGCAATGAGATCATTCTAGTACCTTGCTCTTCAATATTATGATCAACAGAGCTTCCCGTAGAACAAGGACAAGTTATTGTATTGTTATCCACACGATAAACTTTCAAAAGTTATATTCTAGACTGTATCATCTTTATAAATACACTCTTGTTCATAAAAAACTGAAAGAATATTATCCAACCTAACACTTTCACTTTCGAAATCTCAAAAAGAGAGATTGGAAAAGCAAAGATCTCACTCTTGTACTTTGCTCCTCGATATTTTGATACAGAAAGCTTCTTAAAGAGTGAGATCCTGTTAATGGTTTTTCGTACCCACAAAAAATTTGCAAAAGTTACATGCTAGTCTACATCATTCTCATAAACACACCGTTTTGCAAAAGCATAGTTCGGTTCATCTAAAACTTCTAAAAATTCAAAGAGAGAGATTGACAAAGGAAATAGCTTACTGTTGTACCATGCTCCTAGAGGTACTTCGAGTTGCTGGTTTGCCATCGCACCAAAAACTCAACATAGGTTGGATTCACATGTTTGTAAAGTATTGTGTCCATTGGTTATGAGCGCATTTACATGACACACCTCAGATGCTATTTTTTGGCGGTTGTGCATAAGACTTGGTGAAAAATGGGGTTTGTGGTGACTTTGACCATCCAAAGCGTATCCATTGGAAATTATACTTTGCACACGGCCCAACATAGGTTGTATTGATGCATGTGCAAAGGATCCTGCCCATTGAGTATGTGCATGTTTGAATAACACATCTCAGAGTGTGTTTTTTGGTGGTTGTGCATAACACTTAGTGAAAAATGGGGTTTGTGGCAAGTTTGACCATCCAAAGCATATATGATAGGCGTGATACTTTGCACAGGCATCAACATTGGTTGTATTGACATGAGCGCAAAGTATCATGTCCATCAACTATGTGTGCATTCAAGTAATACACCTCAAATGCTATTTTTTGGTAGTTATGCATAACACGATGAAAAATGGGGTTTGTGGTGACTTTGACTATCCAAATCATATCCAATGGGTGCTATAGGTTTCATACACTTCAACAGAGGTTGGATTGACATGCATTAAAAGTTATGTGCCCATTGTGTATGAACTCATTCGAATAACACAACTTAGACACTATTCTTTCACGGTTTTGCATAACACTTGGTGAAAGATGGGGTTTGTGGCGAGTTTGACCATCCAAAGCATATCGGATGGGTAGGATATTTTGCACATTCCTCAAAATAGGTTATATTCACATGTGTGAAAATCATCGTGCCCATTGGGTATTAGCGCATTCTAATAACACACACTAGATACTCTTTTTTGGCAGTTGTGCATAACTTGGTGAGAAACGGTGTTTGTGTGGCAAGTTTGACCACCAAAGAATATATGATGAGAAAGATATTTTTCACACACCTCAACATAGGTTGGATTGACGTGTGCAAAGTATCATGCCAATAGGATATGAGCGCATTCGAATGACACACCTCACATACTATTTTTTGGCGGTTGTGCATAACACTTGGTGAGAAACGGGGTTTGTGGTGAATTTGACCATCATTATTTGATGGGCATGATACATTGCACATGGTTTGACATAGGTTGGATCAATGCATGTGCAAAGTATCCTTCCGATCAAGTATGTGCACTCTCGAATAAAACACCTCAGAGCATGTTTTTTGGCGGTTGTGCATAACAATTGGTGAAAAATAGGGTTTGTGGTGAGTTTGATCATCTAGACCATATCATCCAGACCATATCCAATGGGCATGATACTTTAAACATGGCTTTTGATGCATGTTCAAATTATCATGCCCATCGGGTATGTATGCACTTGAATAACACACATTACAATGTGTTTTTTGGCAGTTGTGCACAACACTTGGTGAAAAATGGGCTTGGTAGTGAGTTTGACCATCCAAAGCATATCCAATGGGCATAATACTTTGCACACACCTCAACATACGTTGTATTGAAATGTTTATAAAGTATCATGTCTATTAGGTATGAGCGCATTCGAATAACACACTCAGATACTTTTTTTAAACATTTTTGCATGTGGTTTAGGGTATAGGGTTTACAGTTTAGGCCACAGAGATTAGGGTTTAGGGTATAATATATAGGGATTAAGATTTAGGTATAGGGTTTATGATTTAGAGCATATGATTTAGGGTATAGGGTATAGGGTTTAGGTTATAGGGATTAGGGTAAGTGGGAGGGAAGGCGAAAAGGAAGGGAGGGGAGGGGAGGGGAGGACAAAGGGAGGGGGGAGGGGGGGATATAGGGTTAATGGCATACAGTGTAGAATTTAGTCTCTAGGAATTAGCATGGTAAAGGTATTTGTAAAGTTTCATGACCATGCCTTATATAATCCACAAAAGGGGTTGGAAAGGAAGATCGACTATGATTTGTGTCCATGCAAGGATTTATTAATTTCCTTATTTTGGAAAATTAAATTTTCATATGGTTGTGGGAGGGTAAGGGTAATCTCGAAGAGGGATACATGATTATGGGAGTATAGGTCATTGGGCAAATCTTTCCTAAGGTAGAGTTACAAATATTAGCCAAGCTACTATTTTTAAGGCTTCAATGGGTTTAAGTATAATTAAAGTTCATTCAAAGGTCTTTGATAAGCTGGAATTGGAAGATTCTAACCATATAGATGAATCTAAATGGCTTATGGCGATCGGGTTCAGTACTTGGAGGGCTAAATTTAGAGCTCATACAAGGAAGTTTTGTTAATTTTTGGGCAAATTAATCAAAGAGTGAAATATTAGCCACACCAGTTTGGAAGGCCCCCCCCCCCCCGCCAGTCCTCTCTCTCTCTCTCTCTCTCTCTCTCCTCCCCTTGCTCTTCCCTTACCTTCTTTCCTTCCACGAGGCTTCCCCCTCTCTTTCCCTCTCTTTCTCCCTCCACTCCATATCTCTCCTCCCTCCCCTCCCTTTTCCTTCTTCCCCTCTCTTTCACCCTCCATCAAGATGCACCATTTGAAGGTGTGTGCTCCACTAAGCGCAAACACATCTTAAAAAACCTTTGTAACTATGGTAAGGTGTTTATTGGCACCATTATAAAGTTTCTTTGATATTATACCATTGTGGCTTTTTGAAACTTTGAAAGGTATTTATTAGCACCATTTCTAAGTGTTGGAGATTTACCTTAACTATATAAATATAAATAAATAAATAAATATAATATTTTCATGGTTTTGGTATATTTAAAATATTAATCAATTAAGGAAAAGTTGGTTTTTAAAAGAGGATTGAATTACTTTAAAATAAATATTTACACTAGGATTTTTGCAATATAGAGTAATGTATGCATTATGTTTCCTAGTTTTTGCATTATTAGTTCAAAATAATAGTGTGAGTAAATATAATGTTTATTGAGAAAGGATAGTGTCAAAAAGTAACCTTTTGATTTGGGAATGATATTTTCATAAAGTAAACCACCTAGAGAGAGAGGGGAATCAAAACTCTCCCAAGAGGGCCCACCTCCTCTTGAATGCCATTTGGGGCTAATGTGGGGAAGGTGAACATGGGAGGAGGGTTAAGCATGGGTTAAGGGGTGGGGGGGGAGGATGGTTTGGGTGGTCTTTGTTATAAGGGGAACAACCAATAAGAGCTCTTTTCATGCCTTCCCACCGTCCACCTCAACATACAATGGTCCCATGCCTTGAAGCACTCTCATTGGTACACCTCAAATCCCTCCCTAATATCCTTAAAATTAGGAAACACTAATTGAAGGCCCTTTTGAGACCCCATTTCTCCCTTAGTGATTATAGAGAGATATTGTGAAATTTATTATGTGGAAATGACAATGCCAAAAAGTAAACTTTTGATTCTTGAATGATGTTTTCATAAAGTAAACTTTCCCTTTGGGAAGGATTTTTAGGATTAGTCCAAATATAGGCATTGGAGTCCTAAATTAATGAAATGTGTGTTTTGTCTAGCTGCAAAATAGCTTCCTCCTTCAAAATGCATATTTTTGTCTTACATGCCAAACAAGTCCATAATGATACTTCCGCTTCTTATATGATTTCCTTTCTTGTGGACCAAGTGCCTCTTAATTACACTTTTTTAATCATCACATTCATTGCACTTTGACATTTTCTGCCTCTTTGGGATTTTAACACGTCCAAATTTCTTCTACCAAAGAGTATCGAAAGTATGAGAAGAAGCCTTTCCCTTTTTTTTTGTCCAATGTAGTCAAATACTTCTTTTCTCTTCAAGCCCAATTGGAAGGTGCTTTCTAGTCATGTCTTCACTATTAGAAAGTTTGTAAGATAAATGGGGTTGAGGCAAAGGATTCTCCTACATGTGCTACTTGGGTTTGCATTGTATTTCCTTGGAGATTTGATTCTCCTCAATAGTGGCAAAGAAAATTATCTCTTGTGATAAGTCATGCTTTCCATTATTTTCTCTCATTAGGTGCATATCCGGGAAGAATAGATAAGTATTATAATCCTAGACTTTTAATGAGAGATTGATAGATGAATAGTTTTTGCTCCGTTTGATGAACTGAAGTTGATAAACTTTTGTTTTTTCATTATTTCAGCGATAGAATTGCATAGATATGGTGTGACTTTGAACACTTTGAAGTCATTTGTTTCACCATTTAACACCTAGAATCCACTCTCATTTAATGAGAGATGGATAGATGAATAATTTTTGTTCCATTTGATGAATTGAAACTGAATCTAGACTTGTGTTTTTCCATTATTTGAGTGATAGAATTGCATAGAGATGGTATCACTTTGAACGCTTTGAAGTCATTTGTTTCCATTTAAGCCCTAGCTACATGCACTCAATTCCAAACATAGTATTTATGGCTCTAAATCCGATGATGCATGAGCATCTTTGCATGTCCTCCTAGAAACCCCCTGGGTTACTATCATGCAGGTTGGTCTTCATAACTCCCAACTCTAGTTTGTAATTGTGTCTTTTACTCCAAATAATTGTTTCCATGTTTTTTTTTCCAATTGGCTTGCCTTCATAACTCCCAACTTCACTTTGTAATTGTGTCTTTTACTCCAAAAAAGTGTTTTGATCTTTTTCTTTGCCGATGGGCGAGTGAATTGGTTCGTCAAGTTTGTATGCTTCATGCGGGAATTGATCATCCCACTCGTTGAATTGCGGTACTCACCCACAGCATGAATGCAAACGAGGTCACAAGGACCTCCAGATTCGCAAGTATCGACAATGAGGCTGCCCCATCCGCCTAGACGGTCTCTCTCCGCAGACAAAGACTTGCACGTGGAGCGAGATGTTCATCGAACATTGAAAGATGCTCGTGGTGGCACATGGGACATTGTGGAGACCAGTGCAAGCCAAAGCGGCCCATAGGTGAATGCACGGGAGCTTTGTTCATTGCCAATGACAATCTGAGTGTGGATGATGCAGTGCGTCCCTTTCCATGGGGTTGACGTGTTCTAAGTGAGCCATCTTCACTGACAACGTGGGCGGCATCTCATCGGTGGTTCATGGTTTGTTCTTCACCCTACAATGACGACGATAGCTGGGAGCTAGTGCAGTAGCAATCAGTTGTCTAAGTCATTCCAGCCAATCCAGTTGCAACGGCGGCAATTAATGTGAAGTATACAAAATTCCAAGGGAAGAATTGTGATGATCCGGATGTCCACATTCACCAATTTGATAAAATTTACACGCTCAATGTGCCTGGTGTCGTGGATCTAGTATAGAATGGGGCAATCTTTGAGTCCACATTGGAGGCTAAAGCATCATGTTGGTTGGTGGAGTATGCCTCAAACCACTTCCAAAATTATGATGAAATCAAGGTCAATTTTCTGCGGCAGTTTCATAAGGAGAAAATGATTCCGTAGATGCTGGAAACATTGTAACATCTAATTTGAGAACTGTAACCTCAAGATGAGAACTCTAGGGAAATGTTTCAAAGATTTCCTTCTTTTCATGTGAGTTTTACATATTTTTTAAAAAGATGGCCATTTTGCACAATGTCTTTTGACAAAAGACATAAAAATCATCTTTTTTTGAAAAATATTCAACAATGGTATTTTAGAAAACAGCCATGAAAACCTTTACTTACAATACAAAATCCACATTAAATACAATAATCATGTCTCAAAACCATTACAATATGGACCTATGCATCCAATGCAAATAAAAGGGCCATGGCATGACATATTTCAAAAGAAATTGCATTGCTTCACAAATATACATGCCATTGATTCTAAAGAAAAATACTCATCCTCGGATCCTATACCTTCAAATGCACTAGAGCTAAAGCTTTGTGGGGTAAAAGTTGTAAGAGCCTTCCTCCTTCAAACTATCCACTAGAACATTCTCTGAGTCAACATAGCCAAGTTGAGATGCCACCCTCTTTCTTGCATGGCGTTTCTTGGCTTTAACTTGTGCAGTGCATCCAATCGATGTCTTTGGAATCTTTTGGGATAATGTTATGTATTGTGTCGCCTTTGGTAATTACCCTATTGTCTCAATTGAAATGCATATACCAAAATATCTAAGCCAATTGCTCAGTCTCTGCTCAGTCAATGATATCATCTACCAAGCTCTACCTTGCTTGCTTTATGCAACCAAGCTATATGATTGGTCAATGATATCATTGACTGAGTGAGCCGAAACCTTTGAAAGCTCTAAATTATTTGGAAAAAAATTTAAACTTTTTGTAGATACATATTTTGGTACTTTTACATCAGTAATGAGCTTGAAAGGCCCGGGGACGAGCATTTTTCGAGCAAAATCTTCTGAGCGTTTGAGCGAAGGAAAAAAAAAGCTTCCACCTATATAAAAATATGGCAAAAATAGATCCGAACAAAACATAGTTTCCCTTAGAAATGTGCATACCAATGCCCATTTTATACAAAAATCTTTACATGAAACTTTGGGAATGGTGAGTAACATAATGGGATGACTTTTGAAGAAACCTACATGTAGAGTAGACTTCTCTATGAAAATTCCCTCATGATTCTTCTTACAACTTTTACTTAATAGGGGATGACATTGAAACCCCCCCTCATGAAAGGGTTTATCCAAAGAAACCTCATTGAAGCAAGCCATCAAGGTAGTTTCGCCAGCGAAACCCCTTTGAAGTAGGTCTTCCAAGGTAGTTTCACTGGCGAAACTACCATGGACAACACTATTAAAAGTGGCATAACTTTCACATCGAATGTCCAAATATAGTCATTCAGCCACTCAAATTGATCGAAAAACCCCATTTGAGAACATTTATGGGGTTATATTTTGGAAAATATTGCATATATAGTATTAAATATTAAATCGTTATTATAAGAGTGATATATAAGCCCAAATTAATACTTATTTATAGTAATTTAAACTTCTTTAGAAACATATCCATAAATATCTTGTTATTTATGCTATTAAAACACTAGAAAGCTCTTACCATATTGATATAAATGTGTTAATAAGTGATTATATATGTATAATATTATTACATTGAGAGTGATTATGAGGGATGTTCCTTAAAGGAATTATTTTTCTACACTTTTTAAAAGGTAATAACAGGGGTACAAAGGATGTCTATGAACAATAAAATTTATGTTATGTAAAATTGAATGAGTGACAATTCTATACATTTTTATGATAAAGGGATCTAGTTCTAGTGGAAATAAAAGTGTAAAAACCATGTTTCCTCAGGAAATACAATTTTTTAAATCTCTTGAAAAACACGCTCGGATAAACCTGCTCATAGGTTTTTGCTCGTAAAATTGACGCACCTGAAAGGCCGCAAAACCCTAAAAATGACTACAAACATGAGTACCTTCTGATGATTTTTTGAAAAAGCCCAAAGGAAAAAGCAGGCGCCCACGTGCTAGGTTGATGATGTCATTGACCTGGCACATGTTTGATCGATGATATCATCGACCAAGAACGTTCTTGGTCGATGATATCATCAATCAAACGTGCGCTAGGTCAATGATATCATCGACCGAGAACCAGGTGCATGCTTTCCCATCTGGGATTTTCAAAAAATCATTGGAAGGTATCCATGTTTGCAGTTGTTTTTAAGGTTTTGGGGCCTTTCAAGATCATTTTAATGTCAAAAGTACCAAACTATGAATCTACAAAAAATTTACTTTTTTTCCTCAAATAATTTAAAGATTTTGGCTCACTCGAATAAAAGTTTTCTATTCTTTCTTTATGTGATTTAAAAAGTGGGTGAAAAGTCTCGTTTGGACAATAATGAGTAGAACATGTTATTAGGTGCAATAAGTTAAGATAATAAAAGTTATTCTTTAATAAAAATACAAAGGGCACGGGAAGGAAAAATCTTTAAGACTTTGAGAATATAGAAAATCGAAAGATATTTTGCAATATAGTGGAGGCCCTTTTTAATTTATAGGCATGATGTTTGAAAAATGTATGAATTCTATAAGCTTTTAGTTTTTGACTACGCAAAATATAGCTTTTTTTTTTAAAGTTATAATTTTAATGAATTTTTAAGGGAATCTTAAAACGGGTACCAATGTTACGTACTTGAAATAGATGTTACAGTGTTTAGAGGGAATGAGGATCTTGAGACAAGGTGATCAAGACGTGGAGGACTACACAGCTCGGTACCTCCAACTTTTGCAAAGGGCTCAAATACTATTTTTTGGTGGTTGTGCGTAACACTTGGTGAGAAACGGGGTTTGTGGTGAATTTTACCATCTATATCCGATGGGCACAATACCTTGCACGTGGCTCAACATAGGTTGGATTAATGCACATGCAAATTCTCGTGCCAATCAGGTATGTGCACGCTTGAATAAAACACCTTAGAGCATGTTTTTTGGCGGTTGTGCATAACAATTGGTGAAAAATGGGGTTTGTGGTGAGTTTGATCATCCAGAACATATCCAATGGGCATGATACTTTACACATGGCTCTTGATATATGTGCAAAGTATCATGTCCATCGAGTATGTGCACTCGAATAACACACCTCAGAGCATGTTTTTTGGTGGTTACGCATAACACTTGGTGAAAAATGGGCTTGGTAGCAAGTTTGACCATCCAAATCATATCCAATGGGCACGATACTTTGCACACACCTCAACATAGGTTGGATTTTAATGTGTAGAAAGTATCATGTCCATTGGATATGAGCGCATTCAAATAACACACTTAGATACTTTTTTTAACATTTTTGCATGTCGTTTAGGGTACAGGGTTTACGGTTTAGGCTATAGAGATTAGGGTTTAGGGTATAAGCTATAGGGATTAAGATTTAGGGTATAGGGTTTATGATTTAGAGCATATGATTTAGGGTATAGGGTTTAGGGTTTAGGTTATAGGGATTAGGGTAAAGGGTAAAGGGTATAGGATCTAGGGTCTAGGATTTAGGGTAAATAGTATAGGGTTTAGGGTTTATGATATAGGGATTAGGTTTTAGGGTACAAGGTTTAGGTTTTATCATATAGGGTCTAGGGTTTACGATATAGGGTTTAGGGTTTACAAAGATGCCTGAGCCCATCTTTGAATGTCCTCCTAGAAACCCCCTAGGTCACTATCATGTAGGTTGGTCTTCATAATTCCCAATTCTAGTTTGTAATTGTGTCTTTTACTCCAAATAATTGTTTCCATGTTTTTTTTTGCCAATTGGCTCGCCTCCATAACTCCCAACTTCACTTTGTAATCGTGTCTTTTACTCCAAATAAGTGTTTCGATTCTTTTCTTTGCCGATGGGCTCAAATATATGTCTTAGTTGTTAAGATTCAAAGCCCTTTCCCAGTTTCCCTTTTAGGTACTTGGTAAGTGTGGCATATCTCTTGTCTACCTTTCTTGAATCTATGAAAAGTAGCTCTTTCCCAATTTCCTCTTTAAGTACTTAGTGAGTGTGGCATGTCTCCTGCCTACATTTCTTGAATCTATGAAGAGTAGCTCCTATGGACCATAACCCATGAACTACACTCAAAATATTTAGGACTAAATAAGTGTGTCATCACTCTAACCTTTATTGTTGACAGTATCTCTTGGATTGGGAAATCTTATGGAATGGTCATAATGATTGAAGGAAGACAAAGTATTAACAATTTTCAAACTTCTTAAGGAACTATTTTTATTCGGCCAAGTCTTCTTGTCCCAAGTAAGAGTTATAACAAGGAGAATCGTGTATTATTGGGTCTTGCTATGTTTCCAATCTATGCTATCTTTCAAATTCTCTAGAAATTTACTAAGCGAGATATGCTAGAGAAGCATGTACCAACACTCTTCAATAACATATCTATATTTTCTATATCATCTAGGACAAATGATACTTTTGCATCTATGACCTTTCCCTTTGTCTGTAGATTCAAAAATCGGTTGAAAAATTTTTAAGTGGCAATGATATATGGTTAAACTTAGTTAAGCAACATGATGAGGCTGATTGTGGAAGAGCACAAGCCTCAAGGAAATTATGTCTTTGATAAGGACAAGAAGTATCAGTGAAATAACAATCGTAGATTTACATGCCTCAGTGGGAAGAAAGATGCTCCATTTATAACTAGCCTAGCTAGTCTTTTAGGTGAGTGTTAAGGCATTAACAGCCTATGGGGTTAGCTCAGATCCCAAGGGATGCAAGTGGCCGCAACCCTTGAGTCAACGGTCACAATTGCATACATTGTATATCCACGGGAACAAGGTTCTCTTTATCATTATCTGTATTCACGGATTCGGATACACTGTGTCTTCATTCTTTTTCGTATACTCTGTGTCGCATCTGTGTGAGTATGCACAATATCTTCTTTTTGTAGCGCCTGTGACTTAGGGTGTTACCTATTGGTGACCACAATTAACTTAGAAGTTTTGGCGGCTGACTTGAAAGTGCTTGTCATCTGGAGATGACAACAGCTCAGCACTTTGCTCGAGGACTTTTTTGTAGTGAATACTCGACCCCAGCATGCCCATTTCGATGATCTCCATTTTGCAATGAGTGAATTCGTCAAGTTTGGATGCTTCACATGGGAATTGATCATCTCACTCATCGAATTGAGGTACTAACCCGTAGCATGAATGCAAACGAGGATGCAAGGACCTCCGGATCCGCTAGTACCGATAATGAGGCTACCCTATCGCCCTAGACGGTCTCTCTCCGACGAAGACTTGCATGTGGAGCGAGATGTTAAGCGGACTTTGCAAGATGCTGGTGGTGGCGTATGGGTCATTATGCAGCCTAGTTCAAGCCAGAGCAGCCCGTAGGTGAACACACAGGGGATTTATTCATCGTTAATGACAATATGAGTGTGGATGATGTAGTGTGTCCCTTTCCATGGGGTTGACGTGTGCTAAGTGAGCCATCTTCACTGACAATGGGTAGCATCTCATTGGTGGTTCATGGTTTGTTCTTCACCCTACAAACGACGATGACAGCTGGACCGTGCACACTCGGCCAACCTAAATGGCCACAACGAGCAAGTACAGAGCCCACAGTGGCATATGTGCAGCAAGGTGGTACCGTGGAAGCTCAGGAACCTCCTATAAGAGGTGGCGGTGGAGGGGGTCATAGTCATGGATGAGGTGGTCTACAAGCAACTTTTGCCTAGCACATTTATGGTACAAATTGTGGAGGACAACCCAGCCTTTACACTAGAGGTGAATGTGGTAACTCGATTAGGCAGAGTGATGCAGACCAAAGTTGGGAGGAAATATGTTTTACTTTAGTGGCCTATGCAAGAGGCGGTGTGATAGCAAGTGCTTGATTGGGTCTAGGAGGTGTGCAACCAAGTTTCAGAGGAGCGGTGAGGGCGGACATGTAGCCAAAACGGGTTCTAATCCAGATGAACGAAGATGGTGTGGAAGACCTTTTGGAGGTGCCCATTCAGAACTCATTGGGATGATTACTATAGTTGGTGCCACAATTTCATAACAAACTCTTGTAGACGCGCTGATCCGAGTATCACTAGTATCGGAGGTGGATGTCTTTCATACCGCATCAGTGCCAGTTGTGGTGGTACCCCTCCATGACATGCGGATACCAATCATCTCTGCAAGCATCAATGGATGAAGCTTTTCACAAGTACTAGTTGATGGTGGATCTGGGGTTAACATCATCACCTTGTAGACATGCAAAGAATTGGGATGGAATGAATGGGAGCCAGTGCCATTTTTGGTTCGAATGGCTGATCAGGAGAGTACGTCCTTTGGGCATGCTGCGAGACGTGTGCATGGAGGCTGCTAGAATTGACTTTATAGTTTCCTTCATCATGCTCATCATGGAGGCGCCTCAGCCAGAGTACAGTTTCCTTTTGGTATGACCCTAATTATGGCAGGAAAAGGTGAAGAAGAATTGGGCCCTCAATACACTCCCGGTGCAGCCACAAGGTATGCATGCCAATGGGGGTGATCAATGCGCTCGAGGGGGAAGTGCAACCAATCATGGCAAATACAGTGAACATGGTGGAGGGCCTAGAGGATGAAGAAGAAGAGGAGTTTCTATGCAACAAACTAGACTTAGTGCCCCTGTTTATAGTCGATGTTATGGAAATTTTGGCACAATACTGTTGGCTTGAACTAGGGATCACCGGTTTGGTGTCACTGTAACTGCAATGTCAAATAAGTTTGTGCTTGTGCACGGGATGATTTTCAGATTGTGTGCTTATGTAGGGGCTGATTTTCAGCTTATTGAAGCAACCTTGAATTAGTATAAAGATAAAAGGCTTGTTAAATTGGCTTGTAAGCATTATGAAAAGAGAAGTTTAAAAAAATGTCAAAGAAGAAATATAAGGAGAATGAAATAGAAAAGGATTCTATCAAAAATTTCAATTTGGCCAAGACCAACTTTGATTAGTTAAAGGCTTGTGGCATTGGTGGCAATTCAAGAAAATACCATATATTCTATCAAATCTACAATAAAAATGCATCGTGACCCTTGATTGTCGTGACCCAAAAAGACAAGGAGAACTCTAAAGTGAAACTGTATGGCACCACTAACTTATCTTTCTCCATGATAGAGACATCATCCCAGAGTTCCTCCTAGGAGAAAGGCTGAGTCAACATAAATCTTTGTGTCCCACACCCTGTGCTCTGTACCTGACAATTCTGCCAATAAATTCTCTTGCCATTTAGCATCCTAGGTCCTACATCCCCCACGATGGAGCTAAACTCCGACCTAAGCACCTCGACAACGTGCCAAAATTCAGTGACAACATTCCCTTTCTTATCTTGCACACAATCCACCTACTCTTTGATGTGATTCCTCTCAACCAATCGGAAAAAGACTTTAGAGGGGCAGTCCCCCACTGACACCAGAGTTACTTGCTTGCAACACTAGCAGCATGGATGTTTTTAAAGCTATACTTTTATATTAATATAAAATATTGGTGAAATTTTATCAAGCTAATTTCAAAAGTTTCACAATATTGACATAACATACGTATGATTTTATATATTTTATTTTAAATCTCTATGGAAAACATGTAAATCTTGGTGAATCTTTTAAAAAATTTGCAGAAAAGTTTTAAATCTTGGCAAATGTTTCCAAATTTTATCTTTATTAGGACATATAAAATGTTGATGCCAATATAAAAGTTTCACTTTTTAACAAAACTAACACGAAAAAATCATCCATGAAGTCTAGCAGTTCCACCTCTCTAACCTACAAAGCAAAATCAACCTCAACCAATAAAGTATCCAAAATGGGGTCTCAAGAGAGCCTCCATAGAAGAGGCAAATGAATTTGATAGCCTTGAAGACGGACATAGTCCCATTAAAAGGAGAACACAACCACCACCCCCTCCTCAGAGATATACAAACTGTCGATCCTACCCGCTCGAAACTTTGACCCTTGTCCCCTATTATTATAAGAGAAGCCACCCAACACCTCTAAACTTATTAACACATACCAGAAGGCACATCACATCCATACAACAAATAACTCACCCAACACCACCAACGTAGGAATCCTACCAATGAAAAATAGATACACCCCTCCTCTTGCAATCCATTCGAGCTCTAGTTTAACCACATCCATGGGGATATAAAAAATTGCAACATGTCTATTGCACCACATTCAGCCACCCCTTATGATCAGACTCTTGTTCCTCAAATCCATTTTCGCATACAACATCTATAAGGCCCCGACGTCCTTTAAGGGGGTGAAACCTCCCTGCAACTTGTGAGTCAGTGCCTCTGCATGTGAGGAAACCTTGGGCTCATCAGTTGTCTTCCCATCAATAGGACCTTCCACAAGATTATCACCAGCAACCCCATCACCTAGCAATTAGATGATCCTTAGAAACCTCACCAAACATTGCCTCCATGTGAGGTCTCTTGGCACAGCTCTTAGCTGGCCATCAAGACGAGTTAAAATCTCCATGCAGACTCCAAGGCGAAGGCCTACAGAGCTCTCAACGCTCACCATCCCACTCACTCAACTCCTTGGTTTCTTGAAAGAGTAAGCAAAGTTAAAAACAAAATTCTATTGGCCTATAATGAGGGATTCAGCTCAGTCTTATATTCAGTCATGTCCCACTAACCAAGGTTTCAAATCATCAACTAGGAAACTAGTTGAAAATATGAAGATCCATTTTAGTATCCAACCTTTTGACTTGGTTGCATATGATATTACAAAAAGGATGGTAATATCATACTATATCATATCTAAAAGGTTCGAATACTATTTATATATATATAACATGTCCTTTGAAGGTGGCTACAACAAGAATAGAGATAGGAGAGTTCTAATTCCTACCAGAAGTTGGTTGGGTTGATCGACAAAGAATAAGTCAGACACAAGGGGGAGTGCAAGCCATAGCATTCCTTTCGTACAGAACATAGCTGAACATTTGTAAAAAGCACAAAAAAGACATAAGCTAATGTACAACAAGAAACATCATCAAGAGTAATTTCAACCTTAGTAATGGTACACTACCCAATGTGAACGAAGGGCTTGACACAAAAATTCTTAGCACATTGTGTTGAATCCTATAGGTGATCAGATTGGTGGGAAAGACGACCTACACACTTCAAAGGTGTGCAAGAGAAGACAAACACAATAGCCCATATAGCGAGGATAAAGCCCTATCATGCAAGGACTACCCAATTTTCAGGGAGAAATGGCATGATAACTAGCACCATGTGTAGTCCACACATGGTGTAGCTAAGAATCAAGGTCCACACTAGCCATGGATGATTTTTTCCTATTAGTTTTGTTAAGAATCAAAACGTTTATATTGGTGTTGAAAGTTTGTATGCCTTGATAAAAATAAAGGTTTGAAAAACTCACCAAGATTTGAAACTTTTATGAGAAAAAAATTGAAGTTTTGCCAAGATTTACAACTTCTGTAGTAGAATTCAAAAGAAAATATATAAAATTGTAATATGTTCTTCAAATATTGTGAAACTAAAAAAACTAACTAAATAAACTTTTGCCAAGATTTTATATTAATATATAAGTATAGATTCGATAAAAACATCCTTGACGCTGGCTGCCATATTGGCATGCTGAGTGAAAGAGAGGGTAAACACTAAAGCTCTTGTAATTTGGAAAAGGTAAGGATAATTTGCATAGGTAAAGTTCAATCTTTGCCTCCTCTCTTTCATTATCTCTTTCATTACTGTCAAGGTCGCCAGTCGGATGGAACATCTGGTAAGATCCCTTCTTGTGCTTGCTAGTGGTGCTCACCTAGCCCCAATTGTGAGCAAAAAATTGACGTCCCATGGAGTATTAAGTCTAGCTCACTACAATGTGTGCCAGTCCAATGCGAGTCCAACTCGAGGTGAAACATGAATTCCAACAATTGTTGGAGTGGGATTTTTGTGAGAAACCTTTGATTCAAAGACAAGCTAAGGGGAAGTAAAGAGAGATGGGGACTAATATAGGAGGAAAGGATCCCCCCCCAATCTAGCTCCAAATATCTTTGAACTTGGCACTTGAGGTGACACCTCTCCCTTTCATGCATGGATTCTCTACGGGTCGTTGTTTTGCTCATCATGAGACGGATGCATGGAAACCAAGCTTTGAGGTAGACAATGCACGAGTCACTTCTGTTCACTTTACACCTCTTCTATGTGCCAATGATGTTACTATTCAAGAAGATGAGCTGCAAGGCAAGCGAATCAGCCTCTCTTAATCACCAAATATTGGCAGTGGATCTTCCCATAAGGCAGCAAGGCCCTCATACACAGGGCTGATACAAGAGTTCAGAGGAGGACTTTTCACCGCTCTGTTCACATGTAGTTCTCTTAGTGATCCCAACGCGATGAACACACAAAAAAGGAGGCCCCACAAAGGTGAAAAAGGTCTCTTTTGCAGCCGCTCAGCGAGCCACAAGTGGAGGTATTTGTGGAGTTATAGGAGAGATAGAAGAAGGGTCCGGAAATGGAAGAAAATTAGCCGTCACCGCTCCAAGCTCCACGAGGAGGGAAGACCTTCAAAGTCATGAAAAAATGTATGTACAGCAGACCCCCAAGAGTTTCGACCCAAGCGCAGGGAAAGGGCACAGAATAAGGGACAACGCAACAAGCAAAACCGATGTCGGTGAAGGAGATCCCAAGGGTGGAACAAATGGAGGCTCAAATTGAGCAAATCCCAGCTGCCTAGCAAAATGCAATGCATCAGCAAGTCCACACACACTTCAGCAAAAGTATCCTTAGTATGAAGATGAGGACGACTCATATTCTAAAGGTAAAGTTGCTACCTTTCTAGATGAAGATAGACTAGAATAGTCCATTGAGTGGATTTCTTCTCATGCCTTGATAGGCTTTCTTCCTGGCCCCAGACCTCCAACAGTTTTTCTTAAAAGCTAGCTTAGAAACAATTGGATTAGGAAGGGCCTAGTTGTCACCAGTGTAAGATTTCTTAGAAAAGGATTCTTTTTCTTCCTATTTGAAACAAAAGACATGGCCTGGAAATCTCAACATCATGGTCTTTGGACCATTAGACACCAACCTTTATATCTAGAATTCTGGTCTCAAGATTTAAACCCTGATAAACCTAGGTATACTTTTGTGCCAGTTTGGGTTGAACTCCTTGCTTACCTTTTCACTTTTCAACCAAGCTCCTAATATCTGTAGGAGTCTAGGTCAGGTTATTGATGTAGAAAAGAGCAATTTATCAACCCTAGAGGGCATCCTCAAGTATGTGTCAAGTTGGATGTGGCTTAGTGATTGTCAATAGAAATGAAAGCATATTCATGGAACAACCATTAGTGTACAAGAATTCACCTAATTCTTGTTTCCTTTGTGGGTTATCTACCCCACACAATCCAAAATTCTCCCTTGAAAAGAAATAAATCCAAGGCCCCATAGGAACCTCCTTAGCAACATGCTAACCACCCTCCAAACCCAAGTGGGCTGTTAAGGACAAATAGAAACTCGAGACATAGGAAGGGGTTGAAGATAAAAGAAGTAGCAATGCCCCAATAAAAGGGTCAGAAGGAATGAAGGACACTAAGATACACATGGGGGACGACAGAGTCACTTTTCCTCTGGCTACTAACAATGCTTATGAAGCATTGATAGAGCATGAAACTGAGAAGTGGATTTAAGAAGCCAAAATGGAAGAGGATGAGATGAAACCTGGCTAGTCAAAGGAGTATGAAGATTATGTCAACCAACATGATGCAAATATGAGTGACTCTGAGTTAGGTGACTCAGAGGAGGAACTTCCTTTGGTTCAAAAGCAAGAAAGGAGTATTATGGTGCCAGCTAAACCTCAAGCCATATTTCAAAACAAGAGAAGAATTTCCCAGGTCAAAGGCTAGGGTGTCCCTCCCGAAAGCCTTGCTCCCAAGGCAAAAAAGGGGAAGAACAAAAATGGTAAGTAGCCCTTTTTCTTTCCTCACATTAAATGTGTGTGATTTGACTGATCCTTTTAGGAGTCAGGAATTAGCCAATTGGCTGAGGGAACTCTCTTTCCCCAACCTTTCTTGCATTTCAAGAAGTTAAAGTTATTAATGAGGTTTTATTAAACAGACTCAAAAGCATTAATAATAGAAGAGTGTGGTAATTTACTTATCATTAAGAGAGTAGAGGTGGGATTGCAATAGGGGTGGTCTTATCTCACTATAAAGATTGTGTGTCCAACTTTAGCAAGATTTAAACCATATATGGATCTCCTTTAAGTGCAAGCTGAAAATAATAGCTTTTACTGTGGTTTCTGTGTATGCTCCAACTGGTTCTATGGCTAGAAGAGTCACATGGGATGCTCTAATGGATGCTGGTAGTGAGATTGTCTATCTAACACCCACCACAACACAACATGGGACCTCCCCATCCATCTCCTCTATAGCTCTAGTCGACCTTCTCGATGCAACCTTCAACACACTGCTCAAGGCAGCCAATTTTACATAGGCAGTCGACGTGACAAGGCCAATAGGCACAAGAGAGAAGGATCCCATGACCATTGCATATGATGGTGCTCTGCCATCCCCGCTTGCCTCCCCCCTGAAGATGTCCACTAGTGCCCAGACTTACAATCATTTCAGGAGCTGCCACACAGTGCAGTTATGCATTACTGGAAGCACCAGCTTGAGGGCTCCCACCTCCATGGGGTGCACCCCCTCACACAATTCATCACGCAAGAGGCTTTAATATGGTTGAGGGGTCACAGGATGGATGGTTGCAGAAAGGGTCTATTCTTAGAGGCCCTGAGCTGCAAATCTGGGAAGACCTCAAGGAAAACTTGCCACTTGTGGACATTGGTTCTTTTGGCATTTGTACTTGGTGCAACACACAGATAGGGGAGCTCAGAAGAGAGTCGAGACTAGATATAGTGTCTATCTCCACCAGTCTCTTCTTGATCAATCTTTGGAGGTCAAACAAATGACTTTTTCCTCCCTCACATTATTAGATCATAAACCTGTCTTTGCCTGGCTAGATATGGGAAATGGGATGAAAGGAAGCTCATGGTTTAAAGCTAATCCCTCCTTATTCAAACTTCAGTCTCTGTTCAAAATCTAGTCATTGAAAAATTAAACATGGCCTTCTCCTCTACAGAATCTCTCTCTTAGGGGTGGCAAAATGATGTGCTAAGTGTTCAAAAAATCTTAAAAGAAGCCAAAAAAAGCAGAGCTGCCATCAGGGTTAGGAGAATGGACAAGTCGAAGGAGGAATTGGAACAACTAGAACAAAAGGCAAGGTTGCAGAATAGTAATGCCTAGCAACAACTTCTATACAAAAGAAAGAAAATCAAAATTCAGGAACAAATCAAAATACAAAATGCTAAGATTTACTTTAGAGATTGGTGGGCTGGTAAAGTTGATAGGCCAACTAAGGAAAATTTTAAGATGATTAGAAAAAAGAGAAATCAGGCAGAAATCCCTCTGTTGCAGAAGGAGGATGGGTCATTTGCCAAGTCAGAGGAAGAAAATATGGAGGTCATTGTTGGTCATTTCCAGGAACTACTCAATACAGTAGATGCAGATGATGAACACATTATCGATGCCAGTAAGTCAGGCAGTGCATGGTGTCTAGCTTGGATAGGTTGCAGCTGAAAAATGATTTTTCCATTCAAGAACTTAAAGAGGCTACTTTCTCTATCGTTGATGGCAAAACTCTAGGAGAGGATGGGATCCCAATAGAGTTTTATAAGTCTTTTTGGAATATAGTTGGCACTACCCTAATGGCCTCATGGAAAGAGAGCTCTAACCAGGGATTTGTTCCCCAACACCTAAATGGAGGGGTTATCAAACTCATCCCAAAGGGGATAGGATAGTCTTAAAGAATTGGAGACCTTTAACTATGCTAAACTATTCTTACAAGATTTTTGCCAAAGCCCTGGCTTTAAGGATGAGGAACAAGATGGACAATTGGATTCTTCAGGAACAGAAAGGGATTATCAAGGAAAGACACGTATTGGAGGCAATCATAAATCTTTGGGAGGGGTGCAGTAAGATGTTTGCTTTATCAAAATTGATTTTGACAAGGCTTATGATAGGTTGAACTGGGATTTTCTCCTTCAATCTCTCAGGAATTTGGGTCTACGGGAAAAGTTCACCTCCTTTGTTGCTTTGCTTCTCTCCAATGCTTCAGCTAAAGTTTGTGTAAATGGAGAGATGAGTCAAAATCGAATTTTGAAAAGATAAATAAGACAAGGGTGCCCTTTGGCTCCCTTATTATTTGCTATTGCAAACAACTGATGCCTTGGGGTGGCTGATAAAATACCAGGTGTCCATGAACTCAATCAGAGGAATCGAGCTCCCCTCAGGAAAGTAGCTAGTTAATCAACAATTTGCAGATGACACAACATTAACCATTAGAAACACTGATGTGGACATTCAAGGTGCAATGAATTGTATGGACCAATTTTGCTTGGCTTCAGGATCTACGATAAATAATACCAAAATAGGTTATACTGTACTCTCAAGTGGCTCTCAGATACTTTTGGACCATTTGGGGTGCAAAAAAATCCAACATGGATAAATTTTCAGATTGCTGAGCATTCCTATGGGATTCAAAGTTAAAATGAAGCATAGATGGGAAGGGTTTTTAGACAGGTTCAAGAAGAGAATAGACAGACTCAAAGGTTTGCAAGCTAACCTAGCAGGAAGAAGAGTTATCCTAAACCATTGTATCTACCCAATCTCCATTTTCTACCTCTCATGCTGGTGCCCTTCTAAAACAGGTTTAGAAAAGTTTATCAGGATTTGCAGCTCTTTCCTTTTGGGGGGGAGTGACACAAAAAGGAGAATTTCAAAGGTCAGATGGTCTTTTTGTACTAGACCAAGAAATGAAGGGGGTTTGGGAGTGGTTAATATTCAACTAGCTACCTATAAATGTGTTACTACTTGGATTGTAAAAGCCATTACTTCCCTAGACAATGACTAGGCTAACCTACTTTTTAGAAATTTTAAATATGTTAGGCCTTACAGGGCCCCCAAGTAATTTCCCTCTTCTTTCTGCTATTGGCAATCTTGATCCTTGTATGACTAAGGGAAGCCAACTTTGGAAAACATTGTGGGGTGCTTTTTTGCTTAAAAAAACAAAACAAAGACAAGCTAAGTATGTGGCAATGAGGGACTGAAGGTTGCTGATGTCAACTTTTGGCATGAGGGGACGTGATTTCTCGATCGTCTCTTCGGCCTAGTTGGCGAGCTTCGCGACACCAACAGTTGCACTCTGTCACTACTAGTGGGAACGGTGCCTTGTGGCTAGTTGTCACTACCAACGAGGATGACACGCCCTGGGGCCGACTGTCACCATAATGCCTCGTGGTTAATGATCATGTCTCTTTTGTGTGCTGCTTGGGTAATCTTTTTTTTTCTTTATGGCAAGCAGCCTAGGGAGATGTTTGGGTTTTCTCACACCCCCTTGAGCCACGTGTCATGAATCTAAGCCCTTGATCTGGTTTCATCTTATGCCCTTGATGTTGTTTGATGTAAAAGCTAAGCTTTTGACTAAAGCACTAAAAGCATATAGGCGCTTTTCACAATGAAAAGACTATATAAACGTTTCAAACCTATTCCATTTCAAGAGATGGTCTACTTGATTTGCAAGTTTGAGCTTATTGGCATGCAAAGCTTTGGAGAGCCTCATGATGATGACCTGATGCTCTACTCTCACAAGCCTAAAATCTTGACTTAATATAGTGATCAAACTTCCATTTTCCCGAGGTTGAAGAGGCATGTAACACTGGCTAAGTGGAGAGTGGAGAATGAGAATGTTGCCTGCTCTACTTTGAACTTCCTCTAATGATAGTTGTCTTTTTATGCTGTCCAGAGTCTACTGAACGATCTGAGAATGTTGGAATCATCCCGCTCAAGGACACACACAAATCCTCTCAAGGTCACATTGGCAAGGTTTCGGATATTATCTCTCGGTGTTCGACTACGATTACAACTATTGACATTCAGGTAATATGCCAGTTTCTTATCCATTTGCCAGACTTATCCTCTGTGCTAATATTCTTGACGTTTATATTCTCGGCGTTATCTCTTGACACCCAGAGAAGGGCTCATTCCCTCGGATTATAACTCTTTGGGAAAAGAAGCGCGCCGCCTCCCCGTCCACACTATGTGTCGTTATAATAATTATATATTATATATTATAATATAGATATTTTCAATTACTGGTCCATTCAAGATTCCTTGTTTTCAATCTGAATTCTTACAACATTCCTCTCATTTAATGCATGTTATTGATGCGAGGGAGCAAGGAAATCCAAAATGGATATAAGATTGAAGGATGGCTACACCGTTATTCATATGGTTGTAGTCCATGTGACAATATTGTAAAAATTACAAGGAGGATCATTTATTGTATTGCCTTATTCATGTATTTGTTGGACTTCAGCTTCCAAAATATGGACATCACAAAATCAATAATAAATCATCACCTTGACATTTGCACGGAGGATAAGGTCCTAGACCATGTGTCGTGTCTCATGTGCACTATTTTACTCTATAAAATTTTTTTGCATGACAATAGCTCCCCATAAGAAGCAATATAAGATCCTGACCACTGCTTGCGTAATCTTTCAGTAGTTGTGGCAAATGAGAACTGATCGTCCATGGATATTCAACAGATTCATCGAATTGATCTCGAACAGATTCATTTCAACTTTTTCTCCTCGTCATCTTGGAACGGGCTCATCGAAACAAAGTTGAACAGGTGATCTAGAACGCAGGAAGCTCCTCGGGGTCTTTTTGTGATCTTGCAAGGCAGGGATGATGTTAATGGGGCCGCGCATTGCGGCCTACACAAAAGGTTCCGCCTCCTGGCAAGCCATGAATATGGATGCAGCGTTTGGGCTGCGCAAGTCCAAAAGAATCTGTCGAACAAAGACACAGTCGAAGGCCTAAAAGAGGCAGAGGCGCACCACTCATGTAAATGTCGATTAACATAAGATGAAGCACAAGCAGTAACCACATCAGCACAAGAGATCAAGAGATGAAAGTTCAAACGTGGAGCTCATCCGGGAGCTAGAAGGCGAGAGAAGTAGAGACACACATGGAATTGAACATATGTAGAGGAGGAGACAAAGATCCCTGGTATACGTCTTACGCAACCGGAACGAAACCACGCAGGCCCTTCGTCGCTAAGGTGCATGGCCTGGAGGATCTACAATCCTACTGGTTGGCAGCTCATCTACGTAGGCAACCAAGCTCTCACTGTCTGATGGCTTCCCCCGACTATAATGGAGCGGTAGTGGAGGAATGTTCGGGTTGTCCTTAACTGCAACTCTCAGTTTTTTTAATTGGGCAATTTCGTTTAAAACCACTGTTCTAATCTTTTTTGCTGACGACTTCTAGCAATTGGTTTTATCCTCGCAGGTACGTCAGGAACCGAGTGCTTAGCAAATGAGTACTTCACTCATCCCTCAGAGTCTTGGAACAACCAAGAGAGCAAAGTAAGCGTGCGAGGAATCTGAACTGGATTGATTTGCACAGTTACATCTGTAGATTGGCTAGTCTGACGAGTCTCTTGTGAACCTCAACAACAGAAAAACTCAAGATGTCTAGATTTCAAGCATAAGATTACCAAGGAGTTAGTATGCATAGAAGGCTGGCACAATCCAAGTTGGGGTAAAGACATGCTAGAGAAAAAGCTCAAAGCATCTACTGGTCAGGCCCCTGACCGTGGCTTTGTGGAGGAATCTGTCGAGCCTGGAGCAAAGGTCAATGCATCTAAAGAACAAGAAATACTCAAGAAGACTGGCTGGGAAACGCTCAGCTTAGAGGAGGCACTTGCGTTTATGGAACGGATGCCCAAGCCACCTTCAGTTCAGAACCTTACATACATCTTGCATAAGTGCAGAAGACATAAAAATGTAGCAAATACCAAGCGCTTGTATGCCTATCTGTGCAAAAATGGACTGGAAGATCATAGATCTTTTGGGAACTACGTAGTCCCAACGTTGGTGCAAGTGGGAAGCATGTGGGATGCTCAGCAGGTTTTTAACAAGTTGCTTGTTCGGAACAAGTATTCTTGGAATTCTCTGATTTGGGGTTATATTGAATTTGGGGATTCAAAGCATGCCCTCAACCTCTTCGAGAAAATGCAAGAGGATTCTGTACACCCTAGCAACTATACCTTCGTTGCCATACTGAAGGCTTGTGCTAGGCTGAAAGATGCAGAAAGAGGCCGACAAATACACGCCGAGATAGCCAGAAAGCGGCTGGAAACAGATGTTTTTATTGGCAACATCTTGGTGGATATGTATGCCAAATGTGGCTCGCTTGCAGAAGCACAGGAAGCTTTCGACAAGCTGCTAGTTCGAGATGAGGTCTCGTGGAATGCACTGATCACGGGATATGCTGACCATGGCCTTGGTGAGGAAGCACTGAACTGTCTTGAACAGATGCAACTGGAGGGTCTCTGTCTAAATGCTGTCACATTTTTTGGTAGCCTGAAAGCTTGTGGCAGCATAAGAGCGATAGACAAGGGCCGAGAAATACATGCTGAGATAGCCAGAAAGGGGCTGGAAAGAGATCTTGCTGTTGGCAGCACCTTGGTGGATATGTATGCCAAATGTGGCTTGCTTGCTGTAGCACGGGAAGCGTTTGACAAACTACCAGTTCGAGATGAGGTCTCATGGAATGCACTGGTCACGGGATATGCTCAGTGTGGCCTTGGTGAGGAAGCACTTGATTGTCTTGAACTTATGCAACTGGAGGGTGTCTCTCCAAATGCTGTTATATTTGTTTGCAGCTTGAAAGCTTGTGGCAGCATAGGAGCTATAGACAAGGGCCGAGAAATACATGCCAGAATTGCCAGAAAGGGGCTGGAAAGAGATTGTTTTGTTGGCAACACCTTGGTAGATATGTATGGTAAATGTGGCTCGCTTGTGGAAGCAGGGGAAGCGTTTGACATGCTGCCCGTTCAAGACGAGGTTTCATGGAATGCACTGATCGCAGGATATGCCCAGCATGGGCTTGGTGAGGAAGCGCTGAACTGTTTTGAACAGATGCAACAGGAGGGTCTCTCTCCAGATTCTGTCACATTTGTCTGCAGCTTGAAATCTTGTGGTAGCATAGGAGCGATAGACAAGGGCCAAGAGATACATGCCGAGATAGCCAGAAAGGGTCTGGAAACAGATCGTGCTGTTGGCACCACCTTGGTGGATATGTATGCCAAATGTGGCTCGCTTGTGGAAGCACAGGAAGTGTTTGACAAAATGCCGGTTCGAGATGAGGTCTCATGGAATGCACTGACCGCAGGATATGCCCAGCATGGGCTTGGTGAGGAATCGCTCAAGAGTCTTGAACAGATGCAACTAGAGGGTCTCTCTCCAAATGCTGTCACATTTGTTTGCAGCTTGAAAGCTTGTGCCAACATAGGAGCGATAGACAAGGGCCGAGAAATGCATGCAGAGATAGCCAGAAAGGGGCTGGAAAGAAATGTTGCTGTTAACAACACATTGTTGGATATGTATGCCAAATGTGGCTCCCTTGTAGAAGCAAGGGAAGCATTTGACAAGCTGCCTGTTCGAGATGAGGTCTCGTGGAATGCACTGATGGCAGGTTATGCCCAGCATGGAGAAAGTGAAATGGTTTTCCATATGTTTGAGAGAATGAGAGGGGAGGAGATAAAGCCAAATGGGGTTACATTCTCTATCATCCTTACTGTATGCAGTCACATGGGTCTAGTGGATGAGAGCCAGAAATACTTTGAGGCCATGAGCAGAAACTACGGAGTCACTCCAACTATTGGGCACCACAGTTGTATGGTTGATCTCTTTGGCCGTGCAGGCCAATTAAACAAGGCAGTAGTGATGGTGAAAAAGATGCCTTTCCATCCTGATCTTGTGGTGTGGCAGACAGTTTTGGGTGCTTGTCGAAAGTGGGGTAATGTGGACCTTGGGAGATTGGCTTTTGAACATGCATTGCGATTAGATGAAAAGGATGCTGCATCTTATATCTTGATGTCCAACATCTATGCAGATGCTCACATAGAGGAGGAAGAGAAGAAGGTTGAGGCATTGCGATTAGATGAAAAGGATGCTGCATCTTATATCTTGATGTCCAACATCTATGCAGATGCTCACATAGAGGAGGAAGAGAAGAAGGTTGAGGCATTGAGAGTGAAAAAAACAAGCATGAAAGAAGCCAGGACAGAGTGCACTGAATAAGAGGATTTTGAATTCGTTTTTGGTAGGTGATAGAAGACATTCCCAAAGCAAAGTATATATGCAACTATGTCCTAGATTTGCAATAGGTGTGTCTTTGTTAGGGGATACAATACTCCCCCGGAACAAAAATATATGCAAAGCTGGAAGATCCTTCCCTTGGAATGGGAGAGGAACAAGACATGCTTTGATGCAGAGAAAGATGGGTGATGCGGGCACTGAGAGAAGCTGGATTTTAATCAATATACACACCCAAGGGGACATCCAAACATGTTCTCACGATATGACAGAACTGAAACTGATAAATGTAGGTCAAGGCAAAGGTAAAGCGTTACAAGCGTGGCATTTGATATTCTGAAGGTGTCGGCGAAGACTGCACTGAGATCTAACCAAAGATGACTAAGATGTGGACAAATATGCTAAAAATAGCATGCTGATAAAGTGTGTGAAACCATGGTGTGAACTATCAGGGGTTGAATGGCCGTGGCTTTTGTGATCTCCAGACAGACATATGAGTTTGGCTAGCCTAATTGACGCTAAGGCTAGTCGGAGGATGGGTAGGATATGGTTTTTAGAATTTTAATCCAAATAAAAAGACGTGTGTTGATGTGGCAGTCGTCTCTGAGGTGTCACTGTTGACTGTGCAAGGGTTCCTTTTGAGATGGCATTGTGGGTATTAACTGGATGCTATTGTTGACGTGGCTATATTATTGATGTGGATCATCATGTGTGTGGCAATTGGGCCAGACTGTTGATGCGACAGCAGTGTAATTGGTCAGCTAACATAGCAGTGTTGGACTGCTGATGTGGCATCAGTGTACTTGGTCAGCTAACATGGCAGTACAGCCACGTGGCCAGGATTTATGTAAAGCCAAAAAAGAAATGATGGCAGCTTGGAGAGGCTTAGAGGCCAGAGATGGTGGTGTAGCACGAAAGGTAGGCGGAGTTATCAAGGGAAAAAAAGAGAGCTCGTGTCATCTTGCACTGCAAGACTACTCATACTTCGAGGCTACAGTGGGCAATACAGGGACACAAGGACTCAAAGGAGAGCAAGACATCTTTAGCTAGAAAGCTCATATCAAGAAGCTGTAAACAACAAAAGAGTAGCTCTCCTCGAGCTAAAATATGGGCAATACCACAATTAAGGCAGTTGCAAGCACAAGGAGCCATTGGCTCTGATACCATGTTAGGATAAATTTGTTGTGAGGCACGCAACTGCTTTGAGCAGATGAAACTGGAGGGTCTCTCTCCACATGTTGTCACATTTATTGCATCTTGAAATAAAATAAAAGTGATAGAGAGGGCAGAGAAATACACATCGAGATAGCCAGAAAGGGGCTGAAAAGACATCTTTTGTTGGCAGCCCCTTGGTGGATATGCATGCTCAATGCAGCTTGTCTTGCAGAAGCATGGGAATTGTTTGACAAGCTGCCAGTTTGAGACGAACTCTACCAATCGTAGGGTAAGCCGAGCAGTGGCGTGGTGAGGAAGCATTGCATTGTCTCAAACTTCTGCAAATGAAAGGTGTCTCTCCAGATGTTGTCACATTTGTTTGCAGCTAAAAAGTGCCAGCATGGAAAACATCAGGAGTTATACACTAACATAGACAAAAATGGGAAAAATAGACAAGGGTCAAGAGATAAATGCTAACATAGCCAAACATGGGCTAGAAATAGAGTTGGCACCACCTTGTAGTTTGAGATGAGGTCTCTTGGAATTCGTTGATCAAAAGATATGCCTAGCATAAAGAAATTGAAATGATTTTCCATATGCTTGAGAGGATGAAAGAATAGATAAAGCCTAATGTGGTCACATTCTTATTGTCCTTTTTATATGCAGTCATACAGGTCAAGTGGACAGGGCTAGAATTGCTTTGAGGCTATGACATCACCTCCACTATTGAGTACAAGATTGGCATTGTTGGTCTTCTTGAGACGATAGCTATGGTGAAGAAAATGCCTTTCCATCCTGATCTTGCGCTGTGGCATACGTTGTTAGGTGATTGTCAAAAGTGGGGTAATGTGGAGCTTGGAAGTGTTGCCTTTGAACATATAGGGCCATTGGATGGAAAGGATGCTGCATTCGATGCCTCATGTCCAACATTTATGCTGCACTTGATGACTTGATGTCCAACATTTATGTTGATGCTCACATGAGATTGAAAACAGGCTTCGTGAATGGAAATCTGGAGAAGAGTGCTTCAAGACAAACTCCACTGGCTGGAAACTCATGTGAGAGAAAGGCTGCAATCATTCTTCGATGGAAACTCAAAGAGAACGAGGGGAAAGAGAGAGAGAAGCTCGTGCAGTGCACTAGGGCTCACAAGTAAGGCTGGCCCCCGCTGAAGGATTTTATTTCAACAAGAAAATAGCTTGATACAAAGAAGGCTCACACACGAGCAATAGAATGGACTGGTTCTCCATTCATACAAAGAGCATGAAGGCTCTTTAATTAGTAGCCTTGGGAGCCAGCCATGCTTTTTGTCTTTTCCCACAGAAAGCTAGGGCTTTTTAGCCATAATAGACTAACTTGATTGGAAAGCAAAGCGTTTCCCAAAAAATGGGTGCTCTAAATCATTATGGCTGCTTTTCCTCTTTTGCGCCTGGCTGCCCACTTAAAGGTGATTTCCCTTAATGCGTGGAAGAATTTACCACTATCTAGCATTTGTCACAAATAAAAACTACCAACACACTAACTAGTTAATTTATTAGCCAATGCATGCATTCTTGTATTCTTGACTAATTGTAGTCCTCTTGGGTATCCCCACCATGCACCTCAATAAAAACAAGTAATGCAATAGAAGCTTTTTCTAGTTGATCAAAGTCAACTCTCTTTGACTCGAGTCGAAATAAAGTATTTCTCTTTATTTCTTGGGATAAATATAATTTTGTGACATCCCCTCGGCTTCTAATCAAGAGTCTCCAATTGAAAAGCCTCCTTATACAATTGTAAAAATCTATGAATACTCTGATCATCCACCTACTTGACATCCGATGTTGAGTAATTCTTGAATTTTACAAGGTACTTGTGGGTGACCTTGCCTCAAGGGCCTTTCTTTTCTGTGTGATACACAATTTGCTTGAGATGGTGGATCTCCTCCATCTCTTCTGCCTTTGGTGGCTTTTCCAAGATTGTTCTGTAGACGCAGGTCCTTAGTACTTCTTTACAAGACTCACATTGAAAGCATTGTGAATTGTCCAGTGCTTGAGCAACCTAGCCGGTAGGCAACACCATTGATTGGCTTTGTGATCCGAAAGGTCCATAGTACTTGGTGGAAAGCTTTAGATACACCTTCTCTTTGCCCCTCATCTTCTTGAGCCTTGCTTTCCTGATCTTGAGTAACACCCAATCTTCTTTTTGGAGATTCAAGTCTTTCATGCTTATCTGTAGCCGTCTTAAGCATTTCTCTGGATCTTTCAATTGTTCTCCGTACTTGTGCAAAAGCTGTATCCAAGTTGTCTATCACGTATTGGTTGGCTGCAAGGATCTCATCTTCCCTTCTTGGGATGGGAGGTAAGATCACATTGGCATAAATCACTTCAAATGGCGCTTTTCTTGTGGAGTGGTGTGGTTGTAGCAAACTCTTACTAAAGCAAGATACTTCTCGCATTTCAAAAGGTCTAGCATTTTGGAGTTAGCAATCTCCCTCTTACCATCAATCTGAGGGTGAAAAGAAGAGAAAATTTCCAACTTTGTCCCCAATCGAACAACGCTCTCTAAAATAGGTTGTTCATCCTAGGGTCTCGACCACTTAGTATGTACTTGGGCATTCCATGATGGTTAAAAATCTATGCCAAGAACACTCGTGTCACATGGTTTTCTTTGATAATTTTTACGGTAGGCAGCCTAGGAGGAAGTTTGTGTTTTTTGAGCTCTCCTTGAGCCACTTGTCACAATCGTGAATGTTGATTTTACTCAAATCTAATGGTGTGAATTTATTTAGCTTTATTGTAGCTTTATTTTATGATGCAAATGCAAAAGCACTGGCTAGGGCAACGAAGGTAAAGATTATGTGCTTTTGCTCTTTGTCTTGTGTTTGTTTTCGTGTGCAAGCCATGAACCTCTGTCGGGAAGAGATGTTGGGAGAGCTTTCTTGTCAGTTCATGGCCATCGCTCTGAGCATGAGTTGAAGCTCCGGTTGTCGGGAGACGATGGTTGAACATTGAGATGCTCAAGTACCGCTATCTGCTTGATTTGAAGGCCCAGTGGTATATGTTTGTATTGTTCAAGCGCCTCGCTTTGACCATTCAAAATGGAGGCAATGAAACTCGTCGTCAACACGAAAATGATTCCTATTGGTTGGAGATGAGAATCTGGAATTCTCAATCTCTAAATGCTGGTTTTGAAAGCTTCGAAGTTGCAGTCACCATCAAGTAAGTAAATTAGTCATGCTTATGTGCACCCTCTTTGCAAAAAAATAGAGACAGAGTGAGTGTTTGCGATTGGCATGGATGGGATAGACAATGAATGGAGCGAACCTCCCTCGGGGGGTTCACCTCCCAAAATTTTAGTGTACCACGTGCATTCAAAAGGAGGGGTATTTTAATTCCACTTTTGGAAAAAATGTAGCAGGTTTGTGATAACAGGAGGGTGTTTTTAATTCAAATTTAGAAAAAAATATGTTAGTTCATAAGTAAAGGGGTTATTTTATTGGAGATAAAATTTTAGTTGAGGAGTTTTCTTAATACCCCTTGAATGCACGTGATACCTAGGATTTCTTAGTGGTGCACCCCTCGAGGAAGCTCCTTAATCACGCTTGATGCGGGCACAAGCTTAGAATTACTAGAGTTCTGCGAATGTGATTGCCGAAGATGTCTCGCGTGCGCAGTAGGCGTCCACAACTTATGATTTTTGAATTCGTGTTGCACGTTCACCCTACATGCGCAGTTGCCATGTCATGGCTACAGTTGACAGACGTCAAGGCCAATCCGACCGAAATCATGGATGAAGGTCGTTAACCAAATGATGCAAGATTGCTAGAACTAAAAATCCTCAATAAAAAATACAATCAAAGCGAGCATCATGGCTCTACCTAGCGCCACAATTTGGATCGTCTCAATCGTCAGCACGATCCTGCTTCCCTCTGCGCCATCTACCGAAGCAACGATGTAAAGTCAATGGAGTTGAAGCTCCTCAAGCTTACTGCACTCCAACATGATGTTGGTTTTCTCTTCAGAAACTCTACTCAACACTAGATCCTCATTCCAATTGCCATCTAGGAAGGAACAATAGCAAAAATCTTCAACAATAGCAAGGTGGCTCGCGGCCTTTTACGTGTAGTCTTTTCCAAGCGAATTGTGGAAGCTACAATTGTTTCAAACAATCCTATAGATACGCCTGTTTGGTGTCGCTCTGTGGATTCGTCACATCTAAGTCCGTCTTTTAAAAAATACCCCACGTTCCACAAGATCAAGATGAACAAATTGTTAGATTCAAGCTGTGTGCCAGCTTCGTCTCTTCTTCCATCGATAGCATACAATCTGTGGAAAGAAATTGTGTGGAAGGCCAAGAGAATTGAGATCTTTAAAAAACAACTACAAAAACATGTTGTGAGCATACGATCTGTGATAAAGAAGGCCACGTGAATCGAGATCTTTCAAAAAGAATTTGCGAGCTTCACGATAGCGAATGAGCTTAAGGACAACGATTTCAATGAATTATGCGTTTTGATTAAGGAGACAAGGCACAAAGGCTTTTTTTTTGATTTTTTAAACAATTGGGCCAAGACCTTTAAAGAGTCCATATTCAAAAAAATTTGAAGGAGTCTCTTCTTTATTCAAAGAAGCAAATCAAAGAACCATGGCATAGCAACACATCATTTCTTTCAAAGGTCTTAATGGGACAAAAACATTGTACGTGTTTCAAGGAACCGAATATTATGCATGGAAAACAAAGATAAAGTTGGTCCTTCAAAGTGACATAATTTTGGATAAAATCAGTGTCTCATTCAACTAAATAATAAAAATGGAAATCCAATTCGAGGCCACTCGTGAAGCTCACAATAATTCTTATATCGTTCATGAGAATGTTGATGGTGATACTTTCAAAATAGAGAAAATTCAGAATTAAATTTCGTTGACTAGCACAACTGAGATCCCTTGGCCTTTTGAATTCCTTAATTGCCAATTGGGCTGCACAAAAGTTACATTGCTGAAGCCCTCATAGCAGTCATTGTCATCTCCCATCAGCGTATAAAACATCTTTTGGGACCCATTGTTTCGAACTGCAAGAAGATTGAACAAATTGCTTTAGGAGTAGGAAACTGAATTTGGTAGGCAAAAACGTGGCCGATATATGTGTTAGATATCAATGCTCCACTCTCATGTAACTACGCGGGAACCAGCTAACTCTACTTGTAAGCCCCCCATATGAGGAGAAGGCATTTGAGTAGCTCGGTTATCCGGTAGTTCCTAGTTTGGATACCAAATGGGGGCCATGTGTGGCCTGATGGCTGGACGGCTTCATATAGAGTTGGCACACTGCCAACTAGGCTACATGCAAGTGCGGGAAGGCATTCCATGACTGACCGCACTGAGGGTAGATGGAGCATTTTCTGAGGCAGCCCACTCTCGGGTTGCGGGGCTTGTTTGGAGCCCTAGATGATCTTGGATGGCTCTGGGCCGAACGATGACCATAGGTTAATTGCTCTATTCTATGCCACGGTTCTTTCGTGTGGTCGGTGGCCTATTTCGGGACCGACCTCTAGTCGATCGTTTTGGGCGGACTGGGTCGGTCTCCCAATTGGGTCTAACCGACTACGACTGGTGGCTATATAAGAGCAAGCCCGTGAAGCCCATTAATCATCACTGGCTACAGCAACCCTAATTCCTTAGCATCCAGCCTCCATCTTCTACTGTTTCCAGCATGCCATTGAAGCTTCTGACACAGGATGCACGACTGGGAGGTTTTCCATACTATCTGCTTTTCTCTCTTGCATACGAGATCCTATTATCTGTTGAGCACAGACGTTGTATTGTTTTCTTATTTGGTATCAGAGCTTGGTCTCTAGCAAGAAGATTTAGCAGTCTCTTTCTATTTGCGAGCAGATTGTGAGAGATGGCCCAGCCCGCAAGACACCGAATCCCACCTTTCGGCGAATGCGAAAAGTTGGATGGCACTAACTATCCACTCTGGAAGTTCAAGATGAAGACCATCCTAAGCGCATAGAGCTTTGGGATACTGCTACTGGGGTGGACGTGAAGCCGATTGCGAGATCGAATCCAGCCAATGCAGGACAACAGATAGTACCAACTGCGGATGAGATTCTCGCGTGGATAAGAAGAAATGCAGATGCACTGTGTTCTATTGTCTGTAGTGTAAGTGATTCTATCATGGCGTTAATTCAACATGTCACCACAGCGGAGGAGGCATGGACGGTCTTGAAAAATCAATACGAGACCACGAATTAGATGTGGATTCAGAATCTGGAGACTCAACTCACGAACGAGAAATTGTCTGAGTCTAAAACGGCAGAGAAGTTCATCACCAAGGTGAAGAATCTGCGTGATCAGATGACTGCGATTGGCATCACCATCACCAGTGAGAATGTAGCACGAAGGTGCATACGGATTCTCCCTCCAAAGTACGACGGTCTTGTTATGGCACTGAATATGCAGAACAAAAATCTGCCCCTCAACTTTGAGGATTTCAGCGCGATGCTTCTAAAGGAGGAGATGCGTCAAAAGATGAGGACTGAAGAAGATTCGACTTTCTCGGCTGGATCAAAGAAAGGTAAGGGTAAGGACTCTGGTAACCCATCTTCTTCTGATGATAAAAAGAGAAAGAAGAAGATCAAGTGCTTCTATTGCAACAAGGCAAGGCACAAGCAGAATGAGTGTCCGAAGAAGATTGCAGATGAGAAGAACGGAGTAAAGAAAGAGTCCAGCAACAGCATGCAGGCAGTACCAGTAGAGCTGTTTGTAGCAATTGAGGAGATTTGCACGGAGGCAGTTCATGTGCCTACGGATGAACCTTGGATTATTGACAGTGGTGCATCATGCCACATGACCAGTCGGAAGGATTGGTATACCTCTCTACATCTGGTAGGGAATGACATCTTGGTAGTAGTCGGCAATGATGCAAAATGTCCAGCAAAAGGAAGAGCTTGCAGAACCACAACGGCAACGACCATTCCCGAAGTGGGTAAAGCAGCTTTTGGATGGCAGAGAAGCTCCAGCCATTGAGGAGGAACCATCCGAACACCGTCGAGCCAAGAGATTAGAGGAGCAAAGAAGGGTGCAAGAACACTTGGTCAACTACACTTTGATGACAAAGGTGATCCATGCTGAAGAACCCAAGTGTCTTGAAGAGGCACAGGGTGATGATAGGTGGATGGAGGCTATGCAGTCAGAGTATGGCTCCATAATGAAGAACAACACTTGGGACCTTGTGGATCGACCACCAAAACGCAAGGTAATCGGCACCAAGTGGGTGTACAAGACCAAGTACAAGTTCGACGGCACGTTGGATAAGTACAAGGCTCGACGGCTCATGGCAAAAGGATTCGCACAGGTACATGGTTTTGATTATCAGGATACTTTTGCTCCCACAGCTCGACTAACCACAATTCACAGTGTTTTGGCTTTAGCAGCACAGGAAAGTTGGCCCGTGTTTTAGATGGATGTAAAATCTGCCTTTCTGAATGGAGATCTCAAGGAGGAGGTATACGTGGAACAACCACCAGGTTTTGTGATCCCCGGTTCAGAAGGTAAAGTCTATAAACTAAAGAAGGCACTTTACGGGCTGAAACAGGCCCCACGAGTGTGGTACTAGCGGATTGATGCCTACTTTCTGCAAAATGGGTTCAGGAGGAGCCCATCTGATGCAAATTTGTATAACTATAGAGAAGGAGGCAGGTGTATGATCGTGGTTCTTTATGTGGACGACCTTGTCATAATAGGAAACCATGAAGAGAAGATCTCACAGACAAAGCAGTTGCTAGGAAGAGAGTTTGAAATGACAGACCTCGCACTAATGCATTTCTGTTTGGGGATTGAAGTTTGGCAAGAGCCAAAATAGATCTTCATCTCACAGCTGAAGTATGCTGGAGAGATACTGAAGGCATTTGGCATGGTTGAGTGCAAGACAGTTGGCACCCCTATGGAGGTTGACGTGAAGCTCTCAAACGAGGATTCATCACCACTGGTGGATGAAGCGAAGTATAGAAGGCTTGTGGGCAAATTGATTTGCTTGTGCCGGACATCAGCTTTGCGACTGGTGTATTAAGCAGGTTTTCCAATAAGCCCCGGGAGAACCATTGGAGGGCAGGGTGTGGGGATTAAACGTCACTGTGCCTTTACCCCGGTTATGTACAATACTCAAACACATATATAAATGAATGAAAAAAGAAGATTAGGGTGGTTTTGCACCCACCAAAACTTGTGTGGCTCTCTGTCTCTCTCTCTCTCCCTCTTCCGTTCTTGCTTCCATTGAGAGCACTCTCAACTAGTATCAGAGCCCTGGTGATCTAGCTGAGCATGCGTGAATGCTTAGAAGCTCAGCAGCTCTGTGGGAGGAAGGAGAAGCTCTGTGGGAAGCTAAGTGGGTGACTTTACTTGCATCCGAGTGTGTAGAGACCTTGGAGGAACCTTTGGAAAAGTCACTTTGGCTTTGCGAAGTGGTTTTGTGAGCCTGTTAAGTGTTTTCAAAGAAAAAGTCGTTTTTTGAACTTTTCCCTGTTTCGTTCGATGACAGAGACTCCGTATTGACTTGTAGAGGCAACTATTACTTGCTTTTGGTGTCCACTTCACTTCAGGAGCTTGGAAACACCTTAATTCTTGAATTTGGGATCATTTCATTGGATTTCTGACTCACTGTGTTAGTTTCTGCGTTTTTCTGCGCGGGTGTTGGAACTCAAGTTTGGAGCAACCATTTACAGATCTGTCAGTTCCGTGGACTCAGGAGGTCCTAAAACTTCTATGTTGCTCATCATTTGCACTCCGGTGGAGTTTACAAACAGCTCTGTTTCCAAAAACGTTTTTCAGTCCGTGTGTTGGACCCAGTGATTGAGACCACGGTTTCCAAAACTGTCTGTCTCATTGCGTTCCGGACGCCCAAAAACCCCTACCTGTTAGTTCTTACGCGATTCGGTGGAGGATTTTCAGAGTTATAGATCTCTGTGTATTCGATTTCGTCTCTCTGTTATGCATTTTTCATTCTAAGGTTTTGAAACCTTAGATTTATGCCACATGGCAGTGGATAAGTGTTGACTCCCATTTCTCACTCATCGGTTGGGATTTTGGAGTTCCGGCAGAAGAGAGATATTTGTAGGTTTTCTTGCTGAGTCCGATTATGCAATGGCGCCCATGTTTTGAGGCATCTCAAGTTCTATTTTCAGTAGCGGTCATTACCGTGGGACTATGATTTCTTGAGCATACCTTATGCAGATCACTCTGGTTACAGTTTGAGCAGTGTGCGCTCATTCGTGGTGTGCATTGGGTTGCAGTGGATGATTTATAGGCCATTTGGATGCATTGCGGTCCTTATTGGATGCGCTAATAGGCCCAAATTGCCTTGTGGGATGCTATTTTTATGGATGCTTTGCACATGGATGCTATTTTATGCTGAGGGATAGCTTTGACACATTGTAGGTGATGCACTGATAGTGCTATGCTCTCTTGGATGAGATATTGTTGATGCATATGCCCATGGACGGTGTTTATGCTTGAGCCATTTGGCACCTATTGGCATTTTCGATTGCCATTGCAGTTGGCATTTTCTTTTGGGCCAGATTTTCTCATATGGATGCATAGTACATGCACATGAGTCAGCTGCACCTTTTGAAGCTTTGAGCTTTGAGTTTTGGGGATATTTCAGTCTATTGTGGCATACACATTTGGGTGCACCTGGTATTTGGTGTGATTCTCTCTTGTAGGCACTAGCATTTGGGATTTTTGCTTCATTTGCATCATGGCATCCTCTTCCATGTCTGAAAAGGAGTTTTTTAGCATTAAAAAGTTTGATGGGACAAACTTTTCTTTGTGGAAAGAACAAATAAGGGATGTGCTTATTCAAAAGAAGTAGATTAAACCCTTGGCAGGGATTGAAGCTAAGCCTGCAAATATGTCTGAGGATGATTGGAATGAGTTGGATGCATTAGCAAAGTATACTATTAGACTTCATCTTGCAGAGTCAGTTTATTTCACAGTAGTAAATGAGCAGACTACGGAAGATTTGTGGAAGAAACTGTGTGCCACTTATGAGAAGGAAACTGCCTCTAATAAAGTTTACCTCATGAAGAGGTTCTTTGAGCTGCAGATGAAGGAAGGGGTCTCCATTTCTTCTCACTTGAATGAATTCAATATTATTTTCAGCCAGCTTCAGGCTCAGAAGATGAATTTTGATGCGGAATATTTCTCTTATGTTCATTGTCATCCTCATGGGATACCTTCCATTCAGCTGTCAGTAACTCTGCACCTGGTGGAGTACTGAAATTTGATGATGTTGTGGGTAGCTTGTTGGCCGAGGAGATTAGACGGAAGTCTATGGAAGGCAACAAGCAGGATGCAGCCTTAAATGTGCAAAGGGGCAGATCACAATTCAGGGGGAAGTCCCAAGAAAGAGGGGAGTCTCGTAGCAAATCCAGGGCACGGAACATTGAGTGTTACCACTTTGGCAAGAAGGGCCATATGAAAAAGGATTGCTACAAGCTGAAAAGAGAGCAAAAGGATAAGAAAAAGAATGCAAATTGGGGTGCAAATCAAAAGGAAGAGAGTCCAAGGGAGGAAAAAGGAAAAGTGAAGATCGAGGAGATCAATGCAGCCACACATGATAGTGACAATGACATTCTCTTCATGTCTAGTTTATCTGCAGAGTTGCTTACCACTTCAAATAATTCATATTCCTAGGATTGGATTTTGGATTCTGGTGCTTCATTCCATGTTACTCCCCATAGGAAATGGTTCTCCACTTATGACAGTGGAAAGATAGGTTGTGTGCATCTTGGAAATGACTATGCATGTGACATAGTGGGAGTAGGTGACATAAAGTTTTCTTTTGCCAATGGGTCTGCATTTATTTGGAAACATGTGAGACATGTGCCTAAGTTGACCAAGAGTCTTATTTCAGTGGGTCAGAGAGATGATGCCGTTTTCATACCACTTTTGGCTTTCAGATTTGGAAAATTCAGAAGGGCTCTATGCTTTTGGCCAGGGGTGCCAAGTGTGGGACTTTGTATCCCTTACATGTATCAGGGGTATTTGATCATGTTGTTGCAATAATCGAGCAGCCAAGCACTTCTTTGTGGCATTGCAGGTTGGGGCACATGAGCTAGAATGGAATGAAACTCTTATGCCATTTGGGTTATGTACCGCATTTGAGTTTCTCTGATTTTGAATTTTGTGAGCACTGTCTCTATGGGAAGTAGACTAAATCAGCCCATAAAAGAAGGGGAAAGAAAGAGTTTGAAAAGCTTGGCTTGGTGCATTCAGACGTATGTGGTCCCATGCCTACACGGTCATTAGGCGGGGCTGAATACTATGTGACATTCATTGATGATGCAACTAGGAAAGTGTGGGCTTATGCTATAACTCGAAAGAGTGATGTGTTCCAGGTATTTCAAAAATGGCTAGCCTTGGTTGAGAATCAGTCAGGTAGAACGCTTAAATGCCTACGGATTGACAATGGTGGAGAGTATCTCTCTCATGACTTTCAGCATTTCTGTGATACACGTGGGATTAAGAGGGAGCTCACATCACCTCATACTCTAGAGCAAAATCTAGTTGCAGAAAACATGAACCGTACCATTCAAGAAAGGTTGCAATGCATGCTTTCCAATGCAAGCCTTTCTGGTGGTTTTTGGGCTGAGGCAATGAAGACTGCAATGCATGTGATCAATAGATCACCTAGTAAGAGTTTGGATGGTGGTATTCCCGAAGAGGCATGGAGTGGCAAGAAGCCCTCTTACTCTCATTTGCGTATATTTGGGTGTGAGGCATATGCACATGTGCCAAAAGAGCTTTGAAAGAAGCTAGATCCTAAGTCTAGGAAGTGCATCTTTTTGGGTTATGGTGAAAGTGGAGAGATGGGCTATCGTCTCTGGGATCCAAAAGCAAAGAAGATCATACGCAGCCATGATGTAGTCTTCAATGAGAAGAAGATGCATAAGGCACCCATGAGGGATGTGGAAATGAGGAGAATCACTTTCCATGATGTGAATCCACCTGCATATGTTGATAGACAGCAAGCTGTCCATGCACCAAATGTGCAAGAAATGGTACCACCAAGTACTCCCACAGGTATACAATCAAGGGTAGATGATGGATCATCTATTGGTGGAAATGATGAGCCAAATGTGGCTGATATGCAGGTGGGACAGCAAGCTGAAATGCCCTTGAGAAGATCATCTAAAGTGTCTAGGCCGCCTGATAGGTTTGTTCCAAGGGTAGACTATGTGATGCTTATTGATTGCAGGGAGCCTTCTTGCTACAGAGAGGCTATGATGCACGAGGATCAACGCAAGTGGGAGTATGCTATGCAATCAGAGATGAGTTCACTTATGAAGAATAAGACTTGGGACTTGGTTTCTTTGCCACATGGAAAGAAAGCATTGCCATGTAAATGGGTCTACAAGATGAAGGTCACAGGTGATGATGTGCTTAGGTACAAAGCCCATTTGGTCGCTAAAGGGTTCAAGCAAGAGAAGGGTGTGGACTTTGATGAGATATTCTCTCCAGTTGTGAAGATGACCACACTTAGATGCATGCTTGGACTAGTGGCATCAGAGGATATGGAGCTTATGCAGATGGATGTCAAGACAGCTTTCTTGCATGGGGATTTGCATGAGGAAATTTACATGGTGCAGCCGAAAGGCTTTGAAGAAAAGGGCAAAGAGCATTTAGTTTGCAAGCTGAAGAAGAGTCTCTATGGTCTTAAGCAAGCACCTAGAGAATGGTATCAGAAGTTTGATGCTTTCATTCGGTCCCAAGGTTTTAGAAGGAGTGAAATTGATCAGTGCCTCTACACTAAAAGGGCTAAGGATAATAGCCTGATACTCCTGACACTATATGTGGATGATATGCTATTGGCTAGCAAGAATACTTATGAGCTAGATGCATTAAAGGCCAAGTTGCATGAGGCCTTTGATATGAAGGATTTGGGACTTGCAGGTCATATTCTTGGTATGCACATCATGCGTGATCAGAGTAGGAAACTCCTTTGGCTTTCATAGAAGGAGTATGTTTCAAAAGTATTGTAGCGTTTCAATATGGAGGGGGAGAAGGCAGTGAGTACTCCATTGCCTCCATATGTGAAACTGAATCATACAGATAGTCCCAAATCAGATGAGGAAAGGGCCATGATGGCCAAGGTTCCTTATGCATCAATAGTTGGGAGTCTTATGTATGCTATGCTAGCTACTAGACAAGACATTGCATTTGCAATGGGAGTTGTTAGCTGGTATATGGCTAATCCAGGAAATAGGCATTGGGAGGTAGTTAAGTGCATCATGAGGTACATGAAGGGTACCAAGGAAATGTGCATCTGCTTTGGTAGAGGAGACATGTGTGTACTTGGGTACACAAATTCAGACTATGCAGGGCATGTGGATAGTAGGAGATCCACTTTTGGTTATGTGTTCACCTTTGTAGGTGGTGCAGTGTCGTGGATGTCTCGCGCACAGAAGTGCGTTGCTTTGTCTACCACAGAGGCTGAGTATTTTGCAGCCACAGAGGGTTGCAACGAGGCTATATGGCTTGATCGGCTAGTGGGAGATTTGGGGATTCATACAGGTGTACCGACATTGCATAGTGATTCCATGAGTGCTATTTAGCTAGCACGGAATCCGGTCTTTCATGCAAAGACCAAACACATTGAGGTCAGGTACCATTTCTTGAGGACAAGCGCATAGAGCTTGTCAAGGTTCATACAGATGATAACCCTGCAGATATGCTGATGAAGAGTCTACCTAGTCAGTGGTTTGAGTATTGTCGTGTATTGATGGGCATTGGATAGTATGCTCACTGGTTGTTCTCCCTTAAAGGCACATTGTCCTTTAAGTGGGAGGTTGTGGGGGTTAAAAGTCACTGTGCCTTTACCCCGGTTATGTACAATACTGAAACACATATATAAATGAATGAAAAAAGAAGATTCGGGTGGTTTTGTACCCACCAAAACTTGTGTGGCTCTCTATCTCTCTCTCTGTCCATCTTCCATTCTTGCTTTCGTTGAGAGCACTCTCACAGGGATGCGGGTGCTGAAATACATCAAAGGCACACTTGATTATGGCATTACCTATATCAAGGGCAACATCTTGACCGGATTCTGTGACTCGGATTGGGAAGGAGACGTGGACAGCAGGAGATAAGTGATAAGTTACTGTTTCTCACTTGGATCTGGAGCTATGTCATGGGTCAGCAAGAAGCAAACTACAGTTGCTCTTTCTTCTACCGAGGCTGAGTACAAATCAGCATATTTTGCTTCTTGTTGAGAGTTCACGCTCAACATCATGTGATCATGTGTGCATAGCACCATCACATGATCATATGTGCATAGCACTAACCTTATAGAGTGCTATAAAGGAAAGGGTTAGATCCCCTAACCCTAACCCTAAAAGGGTTTGTATATATTCTATTTTTTCAACTAAATCTAGTGTACAGTTAGTCATTTATGGTGTGCTCTCTAGCTGTCCCCTCTCTCCTCATCTCCACTCTTCTCCTCTCTCCTCTTTATATTTTGTCATGGTATTAGAGCTCCCTTGCCTTCCATTGAGGCATTGCGATTCTTGAGAGTGCGAGAGAGATTGTGAGATTGAGAGTTCTTGAGTGATTGCGAGATCCTTCCCTTCACTTCCGTGAGAGAAATTTCCATTCATGTGAGAATTCCGTCCATGAGAGATTGAGAGATTTTTGTTAATGTCCTTCCATTCGATTCACTGTTTCTTTCAGAGTTTGTGAGAAGCAAGACTCCTCCCCTTTCTACAATAAGATAGCTCCCACAGCATCTGGTCCAAATGAAGGGTTCACATAAAAGGTCTGAGAGAAATTTGGAGCTTTCACACAAGCAATCTCTCCCAACACTTCCTTCACTCTATTGAACACTGCTTCACAATCCTCACTCCATTGTAGAGGTTCTTCTTTCATCTCTTTGGCCACTCTGACAGCATCTTCAAAACTATCCAGATTCTTCAGCTCCACTTTCAACCTAAGTGTAGCAGCTATGAAACGATCATGCTTGATCATTTGAGGTGGTACCTGTGGAACAAGAGTTTCACACCATAAACTCCATAATCTCCCAAACTGAATTAGATACTGATTCACATCTTGCTCTTCCTCCTACCTCACTTTACATAGCTCTTTCCAAACTTCATTAGGGCTCCTAGCTTGTGCAAACCGTGCAAGGAAAGCTACTCTCACCACTGTATACTTCGGATTTTGCTCTACTGAGGATGAGTAGTCCTATAGGTAGCAACTTGAGTCTACAGCCATGCTTTTGTATCTCCCTGCAAGCAATAATTCATGATCTGAAACAAAATCTCAAGGGTTGCCCTATCTTTCATAAGTGCTATAAATTCCATCTTTTCCAGGAACCTTACTGCATTCTCATACGGCATCCCCCAGTACTCTAGAAAGTCCTGTGCAAACCTCACAATCCTTTAACTGCCACACCTTGGCCTATCTCAACCACAACAAAACTGGAAAGCAACAAGCAAACACACTACTGAAGAAGCTCACTCTGCATCCGAAGAGCATTCTTTTTCCTACAAGCAAGCACTTTCAGCGCTTTCTGCACTCTAGCATGAAGTCGGCGGATCACACGTAGCTGGACTTCAATGCATCTGTCCTTCCTGTGACCACACTCTCCCCACCACTCACACTGTATCACTCTCATGTGTGGATTTCTCCCCATTGCTTGCAACACAGCTCATAACATCTTCTCTTTCAGTCTTGTAAACTGAAGTGAACCTCCTCCGTGGAGGCACCAAAAAGATGATTGCAAAAAAGATAGAGCACTATACTGCCTTTATAACTACTACAATCTCTTCCGTATCCTCACCCCTACCCTAAACACCAAACACCATAGACTCCCTCAACCCTGAAAGTCTTTAATCCTGGACAAGTTCAAAGCAAAATACATCATCCAAAAGAGGTCTTGCTGGTGGCAATGGCAGATTAATCCACTCTTCCTCTTTGACATATGCTAAGACTATCCAAATACAATCATGTACTTCAGAGTATAAGATTTCTACATGTACATTATTACCAAATTCATTGCTCTGCACAGACAGACCCAATTCCAAGATCAAGTACATGAATATACAGTTTCCTGTTTTTTCTTTAGTATTTATATCCACTCATCAAACTCAACATCTATACAAAGACTCATCTAGAGAATTTCTTCTGGGAAGTCTTCCATTGCTGATAGCACAACACCTACTGGATCTACACCAGTGCTGCACATCCTTTTGTATTGAAGGCCACACATAACCCTCCCGAAGTATTTTTTGCAATGTTATCTTAAAAGCATAGTGTCCTCCACAAGCTCCTTCATGACTGGATGACAGTATATAATATATCTCTTCCCTCCAAGGCACTCTCCTCAAAATCTGATCAGCCCCTCATGTAAACTCATCTCATCAATCATCATATACTGTCTGCTCTTCCATATGAAGTGATATTTCCGACTCTTCTTATGCTCCTGAGGTAGATGTCCAGTAAGTAAGAAATCCACTATCTGAGTCAGGAATTCTCTCCCTCTGTACAGTGGATCTTCAAGCCTTGCTATCACTAGATCTTGATCACTCATCTCCTGAGCCAATTCATGTGCCATTTGATTATCCTCTCTTCGCACATGCTGGATATTCCATGTTGTAAATTGTTGAAGCAGCCTTCTTACTTTGGCTAGATACCCTCTCAACCTCGGGCTTCTTGCTTGCCAACTTCCTAGGACCTGCTTAACAACAAGTAGAGAATTTCCCTTGATCACTATCTTCTAAATTTTCAGCTTAAGTGCAACCAGTAACGCCTCATATAAAGCTACATACTCCACCTCATTATTGCTTCTAGCTTCTAGATGAACTCCCTCCTTCTAAATCAGCTTACTATCTGAATCAGTAATCACAATATAGCCTCCATTAGCTTGATGTAAACTCTTCTTGTATGAGCCATCAAAATGCAAGATAGATGCTCCTAGGATGATAACATGCTCCTTTTTATCTATCTTCTTCTCCACTTCCTTCACCAAGTGTGAGGTTGAATTTCTACTCCTTTTGAGGGATTTAGTGAGTTTGGAGTTTTTTGTGTGTTTTTGGTGGAGGTTTCATTCTCTGTGTTCTGGTTTGAGTCCTTCAACACAGCAAGGCAAGACGGGTAACCTCTTCATCTATAGCTCCCGGCTCCATTGACCTCCAAAGCAGCAACATGCAACTATAGCCGCCGAGCTCCTAGCCACAGCTCAATAATAAGAATAGCAACTACACGGCTCTATAGCTCTATATCTCCTACTCTATATGTGTCAAAGCTCTATATCGCCTACGTGACTAGACTAGTTGCTGTAGCAACTAAAGCACATTACAACGAAAGCTCTTGGCCATCGACAGCCAAGAGTTGCAGCCAGCTTCAACGCTTCCTCCAAGCGACTGCATCGAATTCCTGCTAGGCCAAGCGACTGCACGTAGCAAGAGCCATTGCTTCAACAACCACAAGCTGCATGTCCTGCAGCAAAGCCTCTCCATATGGGCTACCTCACAGGTTTTAGATCAGAAGGCGTCCTTCTCCAACAAAGCCTTGCATGCAATAACCTCCATCATGTAGCTTTGCAAGCACCGAATTGCGCTCAACTGTAGCCTCTCCAATAAGAGCACAGGCGACACCTTCGACTCCAATATAACCTTACGGATTTCAACAGCACTCCTTCAACAGCATCTACAGATTCAACACCTACGACCAACCTCAACGAAGCACACAAGTTTTACGACGGCTGAGATGGGCCTCCGTTAGATGCACAATAGCCCACTTCAGCAACCGTGGCTCTTAAGGCACAACCCAAGCACCTTCACGCCACAAGCGAATCTCCAAGTCGACTCAATCGACTGCGCCTCCATCGACGGGCCTCCTCCAAATACTAAGCCTCCTTCCACAAGCGAGCTTCTATAATAGCATCTGCCTCAACCGACCACCAACGGACAAGTGAACGATAGCAGCTCCTAGCACCTCGATCCTCAGGAGCTTCAGCCTCCTCAACGAGCTTCTACATCCGCCATCAACAACAGTTGTGCCAACTCCATCTTCACGGCTGCAGACGGCTCCTACAATAGTGACAACGTCCATCTCCAAGCCTCACGACTCCATCGATGTAATCTTCAAAGATTTCGGAGCATCTTAAAAGATTTCGACTACCCACTCACTGACACGTGGAAAATAAGGCACACACCCATTTATGACACATGGCAACCCTATCCGAGGGTAACCACTCAACTCAAGAGTGGTCAACGATTTGACACGTGGTAGATTATCTGCCACATCAGCAAGCACACTTATCTGCCACATCACCACCTCGCTCAGCCTGCCACATCAATAATGACACGTCATCTAGCCACATCATCAGTCACACGTCATCTAGCCATGTCATCCTACCATGTCATCAAGCCACATCATCAGCTCATCATCAATGCCACATCATCACAACACGTCAGCATTACCATGCCACCTTGCTAACATCATCATTTGTGCCACCTCAATTGTCCAGTCAACACTGACCTCTACAAGCACACACTGTGCTTCATAGTCACTGCATGTGACCACTCCTGCCACCTCAGCACAGAGCTTCACAGGCACACTTCTTGCTAGGCATAGTGCCACATCATCACTGCATGTGACTCATAGTGACACATCATCATTGAGCACATTTGCACTTCTTTCGCCCCTCCACAATTACAAAGTCGACCAAGTGGAACAGGATCCTTGGTACATCGACAGCAGTGCATCATCTCATATGACAAATCATCAGGAGTGGTTCACAGAAATGAAGCCATTAGAAGGACAGAAGAATGTCATCTACACAGTAGACAATACACCGAATCTAGTTCAAGGGATAGGTGTTATCCCTATGAACACTTTCACTAGTACAAAAGGATTAGTGAAAGATGTGCTATATGTTCCGAAGCTCAGCAAGAACCTTTTGTCAATAGGTCAAATGATGGAACACAATTACAAAGTCATCTTCGATGGTGATGAATGCACTATCAGAGACAAATCCAAAAGATGTCAGCTAGTGGCAAAAGGTGTTAAGAAAGGACGCTTATACAGAATGCTAGCTATAGTACCAGATAAGCATGCCATGTTAGCTCAACCGCAATAGATGCCACTATCTACAAAATGGCACAAGAGATATGGTCATGTCAATTTCAAGTACTTGTTAGATCTCAGGAATCAGAATATGGCAATTGGGATTCCGAAGCTACAGTTTCTTGGAAAAGTTTGTGAAGCATGCTACTTTGGCAAACAAATGCGAACCAACTTTGTCAGAAGTACCTCTCCTGCACGAGGTATTCTTGATTTGATACATACAGATGTATGGGGTTATGCCCAGACCTGTAGCATCAGTGGTTCACTTTACTATTTGACCTTCATCGATGACTATAGTAGATATTGTTGGGTCTACTTTCTAAAAGAAAAATCTGAAGTGTTTTCCAGATTTCAAGAATTCAAAGCCATGGTAGAAAACCAGACAGGCAGAAAGATCAAGGTCATGAGATCAGACAGAGGAGGTGAATACATGTCTTTAGCATTCATAAACTTTTGCAGAAGTCAAGACAATTCACATGTGCAGATTCTCCTCAGCAGAATGCAAGAGCTGAAAGGAAGAATGGGACTTTAGCAGACAAAATCAGTATTGGACAGAAGCAATAGCTACATCAAACTACTTGCTTAATCGGCTTCCTACCGAACCGATACAGGGTATGACTCCTTATGAAGCATTCATTGGACACAAGCCACACATTGGGCATCTCCGCATATTTGGTTGCATAGCATATGCCCACATACATGATGATCATCGTAGGAAATTGGATGCAAAGTCATGCAAATGCATCATGGTTGGCTATAGTGAAGAAAGCAAAGCATACAAATTGTATGATCCCATCAACCGCAAAGTCATTATCTCCAGAGATGTAATCTTTGATGAGGAATCAGAATGGAAAACCTCACCTACACTGGAGATAGAAGCATCGACTTCACAGTCATCTACAGAACAGGTTGATGAAGAAGAGCAAGAATTGCTAGGAACACCCCAAGCAGAGCCACAGTAGCTCAGATGGTCTACTAGGGAAAGCAGACCTCTAGCCAAATTGACATATGCTCAAAAAGGCAAAGCAATTCAGGTGGAAACCACCAACTATGCTCTTATGACTACCATCATGGCTACAAAAGAGCTAGTAGACAAGCTAGAATGGCAAACTGCTATGAATGAAGAAATGGATGCTTTGTATAAAAATAACACTTGGGAATTATGTGACCTTCCACCAGGAAAGAAGGCCATAGCAAAGAAATGGGTATACAAAGTGAAGTACAATCCAGATGGAAGTATTCAGAGATACAAAGCCAGACTAAATGCAAAAGGATTTGCACAACAATATGGTCAGGACTATGATGAGACTTATGCTCCAGTAGCAAAGATGGATTCCATACGGTTCTTGATATCACTAGCGGCACTCAGCAAATGGAATGTCTATCAGCTTGATGTCAAGAATTCATTTCTCAATGGTTATCTAGACGAGGAATTCTACATGCAACAACAAGCAGGTTATGTTGAACAAGGACATGAGAATAAGGTTTGCCATCTCAAGAAAAGACTCTACAGCTTAAAACAAGCCCCCAGAAGTTGGTACTGCAGAATTGACAAGTATTTTGCCGATCTAGGATACATGAAATCCAATGCAGATCATACTCTCTACTACAGAGTTCAAGGGGAAGACATTACTATTGCACTTTTGTACGTAGATGATCTGATTGTGACAGGAAGCAAGGATAGCTTCATCAAAAAATTGAAACAAGACTTATTTGCAGAGTTTGACATGACAGATCTTGGACTTATGCACTATTGTCTTGGAATTGAGTTCTGGAGAGATTCAGATAGCACATTCATGAGTCACAGCTCAAGTATGTTGACAGTCTCCTGAAGAAGTTTCATATGGAAGATTGCAAGATTGCAGCCACTCCCATGGAACAGAGTTTGAAACTTACTAAAGATTCAGAAAAGCCTACAGTCAATGACAGATACTACAGGCAGCTCATCGGATCTCTTATATATCTGACAATCACATGGCTAGATATTTGTTATGTAGTAAGCTCACTAGAAGAGTTTATGGCAAATCCAAAACAGTCTCATTGGAATGCAGCCAAAAGAGTCTTGAGATACATCAGAGGTACAAGACAGTTTGGGATAGAATATAGAGGAAGTCATCCACGACTGCATGGATACTGTGACAGTGACTATGCCGGAGATCATGAGACCAAGAGATCGACACAGGGATATGCATTTTTCCTTGATCAAGGTGCTATATCATGGTTGTCAAACAAATAGCCAACTGTTTCTTTGTCTTTGACTGAAGCAGAATATAGAGCACTCACTACAGGTGCATGCGAGGCTATATGGCTCAGAAGACTATTGTGTAAAATAGATTACTTTGATGAGTCAAAGCCAACAACAATATACTATGATAATCAATCGGCTCAAGCATTGGCCAAAACTCCAGTATATCACTCCAAGACAAAGCACATTGATGTCAGAGAGCACTTCATCAGAGAAAGAGTGTTGGTGACATCACACTGCAGCATTGTGATAGCAAAGAAAATGTTGCATACATCTTTACCAAACCACTCGGTAAAGAGCTATTCGAGAAACACCAACTAGCTCTTGGTTTGATGCAGAGGAAGGACATTCCCATTAAAGGGGTGTGATGGAATGTAATGCTCAGTCCTTCTTTGATTCCCTAGAATCATCATCTTGAGGGAAGGCCTACTTCTTGATGTTGATCTTGAGGGAAGGTGTTGAGAGTTCACGCTCAACATCATGTGATCATGTGTGCATAGCACCATCACGTGATCATATGTGCATAGCACTAACCTTATAGAGTGCTATAAAGGAAAGGGTTAGATCCCCTAACCCTAACCCTAAAAGGGTTTGTAGATATTCTATTTTTTCAACTAAATCTAGTGTACAGTTAGTCATTTGTGGTGTGCTCTCTAGATGTGCCCTCTCTCCTCATCTCCACTTTTCTCCTCTCCCCTCTTCATATTATGTCACTTCTTGTGAGGCAGTGTGGTTGAGGAGGATTTTAGGGGACATGGGTGCAGCGCAGAACAAGCCTACGCAGTTATCATGTGACAATCAGAGTTGCATGGCAATTGCAAAAAACCCTGTGTTCCATGCTCGCACAAAATACATTGAGATTCAATATCACTTTGTACGTGAGCTCATCATGGATGGAGAGGTCAACTTGGTATACTGTTTGACTACAGAGAATGCTGCGGACATCTTCACGAAGGCTCTTGGAAGAGACTTGCTGGAGAGGCATCTTCATCGACTTGGCATTGGGCCGAAAAAGTAAGTTCATTCAGGGGGGGGTTAGATATCAATGCTCCACTCTCGTGTAACTACGCGGGAACCAGCTTACTCTACTTGTAAGCCCCCCATATGAGAAGAAGGCATTTGAGTAGCTCAGTTATCTGGTAGGTCCTGGTTTGGACACTAGATGGGGGCCATGTGTGGCCTGATGGGTAGACGGTTTTAGATAGAGTTGGCACACTGCCAACTAGGCTACATGCATGTGCAGGAAGGCATCCCATGACTGATCGCACTGAGGGTAGACGGAGCATTTCCCGAGGCAACCCGCTCTCAAGTTGCGAGGCCCGTTTGGAGCCCCAGATGATCTCGGATGGCTTTGGGTCGAATGGTGACCATAGGTAAGTTGCTCTATTTTGTGCCACGATTCTATCGTGTGGTCGGTGGCCTATTTCAAGACTGACCTCCAGTCGACCGTTTTGGGCGGACTGGGTCGGTCTCCCAATTGGGTCTAACTGACTATGACTGGTGGCTATATAAGAGCAAGCTCGTGAAGCCCATTAATCATCACTAGCTACAGCAACCCTGATTCCTTAGCATCCAGCCTCCGTCTTCTACTATTTCCAGCATGCCATCGAAGCTTCTCACACAGGAGCGCACGGCTGGGAGGCATCACCATCTATTGTATTAGTTTTACAGTAATCAAATTTTTGATTCTCCATACTATCTGCTTTTCTCTCTTGCATACGAGATCTTGTTATCTGTTGAGCACAAATATTGTATTGTTTTCTTACAATACATTCCAATAACCTGCAATACTTTGGCCCACAGTTTCATCTTCAAAATCAAAGAAATGGAGTAAGATGTTAGAAAGGACCACAAGGCCTTCAATGCTTTGATGTTGGATTAAATCGTACACCCAATAGAGCATTGCAATGCTAGTCTACTGACAATAAGCTCAACAAAACCTAGTGGAAAGAAAGACAACATACATGATGCTAGGCACCTCAACAACATAGGACCTTGAGATTGATGACCTACAAAAATGTGACCTTTTCTTTGCCCCCAAGATCAAAAAAATTACCAAAAGAAGACTTCAATCTGGCATGCTATGCCACTCATGGTGACTTTACCAACAATCGATTACGATTACAACTATTAATATTTAGGTAATATGCCTTTGTCTTATCGATTCATGAGACTTATACTCGGGGCTAATATTCTCGATGTTATCTTGAGTCTCGACACCCAGAGAAGGGACCGTTTCCTTGTATCATAACTCTTTTGAAAAGGAAGCGCATCACCTCCCCACCCACACTATGTGTGGTTATATTAAATATATATTATATATTATCATATGGATAGTTTCAATGCTCGTCCATTCAAAATTGATGGTTTTCAACCTGAATTATCACAACATTCATTTCTTTTGATGCATGTTATCGATACGAGGAAGCAAATAAATCCAAGCGGTATGCAAGATGGAAAGATATCGACACCTTTATTCATATGATTGTAGTCCATGTGACAATATTGTATAGACTGAAAGGAGGATCTGTTATTGTATCGCCTTATTCATGTATTTGTTGGACTTCAGCTTCCAAAATATGGACATCACGAAATCAATAATAAATCAATACCCCTGACTTTTGCAAAAGGATTGGGTCCTAATGGACCTTGTCTCGTGTCTCATGTCAATAGTTTTACTCATTCGTTTTTTTCCTTTAAGATTTTGATAAAATACTAGGATTCAAGTTCAATTTGAGTTACTAGTTGCGTGCTTGATGCTCGACGGAAGTAAGATGACTTAATAATTACATGTTCGATGATAGAAAGACTGCCTGCCACCATGACCATCTTGCTTGAGGGGTGCACGTTCAAAAAGCATGCGTGTCACGTGCATTCAAGGCATGTTTTAAAACCCCTCTTTAATATCTTTTCCCCTATTTTATGTGTGCCTCCTGTTACTTTTGTTGTATATTAATATATATCTCCTGTATTTTTAAAATTTAAGGTTTAATAATTTTTTCCACCTCCTGTAGAATTAAGATTTAAAGAAACAAAGCCCTTCAAAAGGATGAGATTGTTCTTATAGAGCTAGCCACAAGACTGTTATTATAGAGTTGGGTTCTTATAGAGCTACCACAAGAATCATCGATATGATTGGCACTTTGCACATCCATTTTTATATGTCATCACTCATACATATGGGAAATTAACCTTACAACTTTATACACCACCCATCTACTAATTAGTCATAACATAGTAGGACATTCACATATTTATGTGATTTTGGATATTAACAGTTAGCATAAGAAAAAGCTTTCGTATATCAATTGGTAAGACTGAGCCTCTTAACCAAAAGGTTATGGGTTCAAGCCGCTTGGTGTGCAATGGATAGCTCTCTCTCTCTCTCTCTCTCTCTCTCTCTCATTTTGATGTCAAAAGAAAAGGATCTCTATCTCTTTCATCTATATATGGTACATACGTGCACACGTGTGTGTGTGTGTGTGTGTGCACACCATATGTATGTATGTGTGTGCAAGCATGCATGTATATACATCCATACATGCATGCTATTTATGTATAATTATATACATATGCATGCATTTGTGTTTGTGTGTGCACACACATAGATATGTAAGAGGTCACATACATACATACTCGGGGGGGTCACTCATCATATGTAACCCTATCACATGAGTTCAACAGAAGGATTTTTTTAATGTCTAAAATTTATAGAAATAAATATACATAAGGGACTATTTAAAATATTTTTGGAGAAAATTTACAGATTTGTATAGAAAAGGGGTACATTTTATTAATGAAATTTTTTACAGATAAGGGACTTTAAATATAGGCCTTGAACGCACGTGATATAGAGGGTTTATACATAGTGACCCCCCCGAGCATACATATACACACAAATGTATCATAGTTATAACACCAATAAAAAATGAACAATATACTAACATTTAGTCAAGATATATAGATGTACGTTCCATAATGCTACACAAATTGAAAAAGATAACTTTGATGGGATCCATGTATACAAGTTCCTTAGTAGATGCTATGAAAATTGAGCATTACAAAAACCAAGATAACTTTGATGGGTTACATATACACTACGCAAATGGATCAATATAGACACAATGACAATTTAATCAATATGCAAAGTATATAAACACAAGGACATCATGATTACTTTACAAAAATGTTCTATATATGCTCATTTTAGAAAATAAGAGTACATCCTCATGAAAAGTATAATACACGAATAGGCTTAATATTTTTTCTCTTCTTTATAAGATGTATATTTACTAGGATAGGTAAGATTTAGCCATCGACATGTGTCATGATAGATCATGTATATTAACAATAGTGAATGATTATTTCATATATATTAACAATGGTGAATGATTATTTCATAAGAATGGTTATGGACTTGCTTATATATATTGTAGTTAAAGTGACCAACTCCCCCTCTTGTAGGTTAGTCAATATAATAAGAGAATAAGCCCAATTTTAGGCTTGCATTGGCCCCTCCCCTCCCTTTTTTTAAGGCTTCCTTGCCTTCCCAGGCAACCAAACAACTGGCTGGTGGAGCCAACAATCCAATTGGAGCTGTTCACTCTGATCAAATTCCACAAATCTCGTTTGATAAGATCCCCCTTTTTGTTCCACTTTTGTCCATTTTTATTGTTAATCTAGGTGCCTTCATCCTTGCCTGCTCCATGCTCTTTTGTAAGTTCATTCCAATCCTTTTCTTGGCCCAACCTCCACATCTAATAGTCTTACAATTGTTTGATATGCCTCTACTCTAGGTACCTCTATTTTAGGTCATGTTCATGCTCATGTAGCTGTTGAGCAGTCTTGAGAGCCTGACATGTGTCATTGCAACACAACATGGCAAGTTTCCATGAATTGTTGCTGCTCTAAATTTGTCCCGGATTGCTCTGTGTAGCTCCTATTGGTCATGCCTCAATTTTGTACATATTATGTATACTCCTGCAGCTAGGTACTACCCACATGGTAGCCTATGTGCTACCCATGTGGAAGCCCTATTTTTGTTTATTCTTTGATTATTTATTCCCCATGTGGTAGCCCATTTGTAGTTTAATAGCCTAGCATTGTCTATTAGTTTTGCCCATGTGGGATGGATCTCAGTTTTTCAGAACATGTTACCGAAGGTGCTTATATGTGGTTCTCTCCTAGTTTTTGGAGGATATATTGGAAACATGATTTTTTCTATTTCAAATTTAATGCATTAGCCTTGTTTTTTGTTTCAATAAAAACTTCATATATTTACCTTATGAAATGTCTAGTCATGCTCATGTTTTGCAAGTTATATCTACATTTGCATGGTTTGCAAAAACATCATTAGTGTATTGTTTGCATCATTAACTTTGGATATTAAGTTTTTGTTAGTAATGTTTGATGCAGTTTTAGAATTTTCTTTGACCAAGCTATTCCATCTTATGTGCATGTCACACACTTTGTCACATGGCTTGCTATGTCTAATGATATATTTTTGGAAGGTTTGTGTGGAAAGAATATTATTGCTCGATGGGACTTTGATGGGTCACATACATCTTCAAATGGTCTACCACTGATTCAATGTCTAAAAAAGGATTATCTTTTTATGTAGGTTAAGATGTTAGTTATCCTGTATTGATAGGTTATCATACATGTTGAAATTTGTCTTTGAAAATCGTGATAAGTTTAGATGACATGCACATTTATGCAATCTTAATATATTCAATACAACACTCAACATATAGTAAGGTGCCAAGCCAATTCAATAAATTACATTATAATAAATAAGTTTAAAAATTAAAAAGCATCATTGAGATGGATGAAATTTTGTGTGCATGTACGTTAAAATAACAAATGAAAATTATAACCTACATACACCCCTTATGTATATTTTGAGAGGATTAAAGTATCCCTTATGTATGAAAAAATCACTTTTTGAATTAAAAAACCCTTATGTATGTATATTTTTTGTATAGAAATATAAAACCCCTTTTTTTGATTGCATGTGCTATCTTACATATTTCTTAGTGCCCCCCATGCCCCCCCCTCCCTCGAGAATTTATCATTCTTTTTTATTTGTAGTAATAGGTTCACCAATTAAGTTACATTGTATTTTCCTGAAGTATCACTTATTTTCCAATAATATACATATAATAGAAGAGCTACAAAAAGCAATTGTGGACATAGGATATAGGTGCAAGTTCTTTCATAATGGACCACAAAAGTTTGGCCCCATAAAAAGTAGTTGTTATCAATCCAACTCCTTATAAGTTTGAGGATCTATTACTTGCAATAAAAAAACAAATTTAGAAAAATGATGCCAAATGTGAGAAATAATGACTAAAAAACACAACTAAATAAATCACCACTTTTGCAAGAAATACTCGAAAAATTAATCAGCAACCCTTACAATGATAAGTGACAAAAGCCAGATCTTACTTGTCCATCTGTAAGATATAGAATGATATATACACAGACTACTACTTCAATACAGAATGATGGGTAGCTACAAAAAGCCACTATAGACCTTGCTTACTACCTGTAGGTTTGTGGAAAACCAAAAAACTTTAGCAACCAAAAACTACCCAAGCTAAACCTCTAGTCCTTGAGGTTGATTTGTCAAATTGAAACCTCATTTGTAAACAACACGCCTACCTCTTATCTTCTTTCACATCTTTTGGACTCTCCCAAGGTACCATGTGCTATGAATTTTCTCCATGTTCTTTAAATTTATGGGTTGTCATCAATAGGTTCTCATATGATGGGTGCTAATACCATTCTCCAGATCCTCAGATGTGGTCTTGATTTGGTTATGGATATTAAATACTAGTGCCATTCTCGAGATCCTCATATGGGGTTGCAAAGATTGGCACCAATGCCAAAACAATATTTCTTGTCTAATATGAGATTTGGACAACTACCATTCTCAAGATTCTATTCCAGGTCCAGCTCTACATTGGCTTGTATCTGAGGGAGATCCTTATGCATCAGATTACAGAGCAGGAGAGTGTTTCTCAGCAAAAGATTGGGGGATCAAGCACAGTAGCACGTCAGAGATTTCTACACATTCAAGTTTGCTTCTTGGCATGTCGGAGTAGAGGAGGAGATTGATGGGGGGCAACATGGACTAGTGAGATAAGATGACAATGATGAGAGATACAATCAGAGACTTAAGAGCCACACGTGATGCAATGATGGACTAGAGCATACATGATGGAGGTCCAGCCCATCGCAATTCTATTCAAAAGAGACTCTCCAACCAAAGGCATCACTATTGATATGGCCCATTGGATACACAAATCGTGGAGACCACACCCCCCACCATAGTGTGAGATGACTAGCTAGACACAAATACAATACATTTTTGCAGCTCCCAAGAGCGCCACCATCAAGGTTTCTCTAAACACTCTGTCACAACCCCATAGATGGAGTTTGTAGTGTCAACTCCTAGTACCTTTGCCGCAAGACTAGGTGCTTAACACTTTCTAGTGTGAACTCTTAGTAAGGCACTTTATAGTTTGAACACTTAGTATCTGCGATGTGAGCTTGGTAGCTTGCAATGTGAACCCTTAGTACCTTTGATATGATCTTGGCCTTTCTACATGGTACAAGGGAAAACTAGGTACGAGTGATACTTTCACTTGGGAAGGGAGATTTTCCTATGCATCAGCTTTCCTTTGATTTGCTAGAATACATGGGAGCTTTAGTGTTTCTTAAGGTGGCAGAACAAATGGCTTCAAAAACCAGACCAAAATGAGTAAGACATGACACGTCTTAGAGCTAAACTAGCACTCAGGGGGATACACTCAATAATATATGAAAATTATAGCATGCAAGTTCTCAATATAAGGGCTATTTAATTACCAAAAGCTCCAAAAATTTAGAGAAGTTTACATACAAAAAGGATATTTTAAATGGACTTTGGAAAAAGATCTCTAAGTTTGTATAAAGTAAAGGGTATTTGTTTTTAAAACCAAATATTGACAAATGGAGGATTGGGTGTTGAATAAACCCCTTCCTTTCTTATTTAAAACACAAATATAAATGTAATATGAGTATAATTTTATGTCTTTTAGTAAACATTGCACTAAAACATAAGAGTTCGGGAAAGAATGTACACTACAATTACTTGAGATTTGTATTGTGCATGGTTTCATCGCATTCGAGCAATCCATGGAGCAATTGTGGATGAAAATCCATTTATGGAGTAGTTTGCATGTGTGGTGTGAAGTTGTTAACCTTACACTTAACCACATAAACGAAGTGGTAATGCACAATGGAAGACAAGTTCTTTATAGATTTTCCAAAAGTTGAATTATCAACATTAATACCAAAAATGCTTTTTGGCATGAAAAAGCTACATATAGAATGTGACCATTTGTGTTGGAAAAGAAACATCAGTTAGGAAAGGTTATGAAATTGCATTAGTCATTTTATGTGGGCGTTCCTAGAACTTAACAACAAAATATTACTACATGCTGAAAATTGTCTCTTGGGATGTCAGAAGAAATGGGAGTTTGCTTGGGAGGATCACTTGGCTACTCAATGGGGAGTTCCATGAGAACACATGCACATACATGCAAAATTATTTTCTATTTGGTGTTTTCCTTTCCTCTATTTATAGATGTTTTTGTACTAGATGATAAACAAGTTTCTCATCCAAGAGGAAAGTTAATGCAAAATGAGTGTGTGAAAGAATCACCGAATGACTTGGCTAATTGAGAGCTTGAGTTTGGCTTTCTTTGGTGAGATTGGCTTGCTAAAAGAATGTGAATTTAAAAAGATTTGGAATTCTCTGTGATCTATTGCCAAATCGAGGTGGCTAGGTGGCTTTGTCTAGAACTTTGAGAGGTTCTCAACATGGAGAAGTACATTGTTGAGAAATTTACTCTACTTGATCTGCTATAAGGTAAGGCTGAAGCACAAATTTGAGCTTGAAAGATTTAAGGGTTGGGAAAGGTCACATGGCATGTTACCTTGTTGAATCAAGTCAATATTCCTAAGATCCTTGAGTTTGGTACAACATGATTGTTTCTCACATTGATCACCTTCAACAAGGTTGTTGATAATTGGTGGACTGCTAAGTTGTTAAAAAATTAGGCATTCCACATCACAACCTCTCTTTCAAATTGTAGATACTCTTGTATAAAAGTTGTGTGAGACACTCACTTGGCATATCAAAACACCCTTGGAAGAGCTTAATTTTGATGTTTTTCCCATGATGCATGACATAATGATCTAAGGGAAAATGAAAGAGGGCTATAAGAGATGTCACATCATTAGTAGAGAAATGTCACCATAAATGGTTCTCAAGGGTGGGGGAATATCATCGCCTTTGTCGGATGGGTGAAATACTTTGCACATGCTTTAATATTATTCACTTAAAGGCCCGTGCAAAGTATCATGTGCATCAGACACCATTTGCATGGGTGGGCATGGTTATTTTCTTGTTTTCCACCACGTCTCATACCTGAGTGTCAAAAAATAAAATATGCTTCTTCTTGCTCCCATTGTGTGTGCCTTTGTCCGACGGGCATGATTATTTTCACACACCCTTAATCTTATTCACTGTAATTCCCATGAAAGTTTCATGCCCATCTGATATCACTTGCATGGTTGGGCATGCATATTTTCTTATTTTTCCACCATGTCTCATATCTGAGTATCAAAAAATATGCATCTTCTTGCTCCCATTGTATGTGCCTTTGTACACTGGGCACAATACTTTGCACACACCTTAATTTTATGAACTTAAAGGCCCGTTCAAAGTTTCATTCTCGTTGGACATAGTTTTCATGGGTGGCCATGCTTATTTTCTTGTTTTCCACCGCATCTCATACCTGAGTATCAAAAAATAAAATGTACATATTCTTGATCCCATCATATGTGCCTTTGTGTGATGAGTACAATACTTTGCACACACATTATTCTTCTTCACTTTAAGACCCATGTAGTTTTTGATTCCCATCTGATATCACTCGCATGGTTGGGCATGCATATTTTCTTATTTCCACTGCATCTCATGTCTGAGTATAAAAAATATGCATCTTCTTGCTCCCATCATACGTGCCTTTATACAATGGGTACGATGCATTGAAAACACTTTAATCTTATTCACTCAAAGGCCTATGAAAAGTTTCATGCCCATCTAATATCATCTGCATGGGTGGGCATGCATATTTTCTTATTTTCCATCGAGTCTCATATCTGAGTATTAAAAAAAAAGCATTTGCTTACTCCCATTGAGCTCCCATCATATGTGACTTTGTCCGATGGGTGCTATACTTTGCACACTAATATTATTCACTTTAATGCCATGAAAAATTTCATGCCCACCTGAATCATCCACATTGGTGGGCATGCATATTTTCTTAT